>NW_026000153.1:149478-153434 GCF_001458135.2 Marmota marmota marmota
AGAGAAAGAAAGAGAGAGAAAGAGAGAGAGAGAGAGAGAGAGAGAGAGAGAGAAGGAAAGAAGGAGGGAAGGAAGGAAGGAAAGAGAAAGAAAGAGAGAAAGAAAAGAAAGAGGGGGAGGAAAGAAGGAAAGGAAGGAAGGGAGGAAGGAAGGAAAAAAGGAAGGAGTAAAGGAGAGAGGAAGAGGGAGAAAGGAAAGAAAAGAAAGTTGGAGGTGAGAAAGGGAAGGAGGAGAGAGGGAGGAAGGGAAGACGGGAAAGGAAGGGAGAGAAAAAGAAGGAAGAAGAGAAAGAAATAGAAAGAAAAGAAAAAAAAGAAAGGAGGAGGGAGAGAGAACATACTTCATGGGAATCCGGAGATCTTGGTCTAGTCCCAGCCATCCACCCACTGCTGTATGACTTGGACAAGCCCTTTCATTTCCCTCCTTCTCGGTTCCTACATGTGTAAAAAAGGAGGGGCAGGACTGGATGATCCCCAAGATCCTTCCAGCTCTCACACTGAGTGATTCAGTGAACACTACCCCCCAAATCCCCCCACATGTGCTATTACTTTGCTGCAGTGTGCTGTGTGCTGTTGGCCCTAAGGTGTCTCAGTAGGTTCCCTCAGGGTTTGTGAGGTGACCTCTGGCCCAGCCACACAATAATCAGACCTAAATGTAAACAGACTGATTGCACAGAAATGTGCTCAAGTCCCAAATGTTCCTAAGGAGTTTCAGTGTTTTCCATTGTAGAATGAGGCCTGCCATATCCAGTCCTGACTCTTACTTCACTTGTAATTCCTGGGTTCCAGGTAGGGGTTGGGGAAGGATAATGTAAAACATTTGAAGGGCAAGAGAAAAAAGAACAATTCATCTAATATGACATTGTCATGTCATTTAGTGAATTCCAACAAATCCAGTAAAAGGAGTTATTAGAGGTTAACATGGATGAGAGCAAACAAAGAGAAAATGAAATCAATTAAAAACTTCTATTCAATGGTAGACAGGTAAGATTAAAGAACAGCTTAAAAAAAAGGGAAAGATATTTGTGATTTCTAAAACCCATAAGGGATTACATCTAGGTATGTGTTCTTATTGTTGCTAGTCAATAAGAAAAAGAAAGCAATTCCAGCAAGAGAACCAGCTTAGTTTATGAACAAGCAATTTGCAAAACAGAAAACCCATGAAATATTCAAAAGAAGAGATAATCAGAGAAATGGAAAATTAAAGAAATGATAAGCTATTGCTTTATTGCTATTAGGCTAATAAAAGATAGAAAACTGATTAATGACAGGTGATGGCAGAATGTACAAGCTCCTGTGTGGTGCTGGTGGCAATGAAAACTGGTACAACCACTGTGGAGAGAGTGTGCTTAGTCCACAAAGGACATTCCCAGCCTTTCCTAAGTAAACATCTATATTAGTTTCCTAGGGATGTCTTAACAAAGTGTCATGAACTTGGTGGCTTAAAACAACAGGTATTTATTATTGCACAATCTGAAGGTCAAAAGTATGATATCAAGCTTGTAGCAAGAACTTGCTCTCTCTGGAAGCTCTAGGGAAGAATCCTTCCTTGTCTCTTCCAAGAGATTCCAGGCATTCCTTGATGGCTTTCTCCTTACAAGGTCATCTCCTGTTTTCGCTGGGCATCTTCCTTTTATGAAGACAGTGGGGCTTCGATTTAGATAAGCCCATTCTGATCTAGTATAACCTCATCTTTACTTGATAATATCCATGAAAACTGTATTTCCAAATAAGGCCACCTTCATACATTCTGGCCCTACTGGTAATGAAGTGTCCCCCACCCAGGAGTCTCACCAGAATCCTGGGTCCACTTTTCCCACTACCTGCAGCTCAACACTTAAGACCCACTCTCCAACTGCATGTTCTGTCCTGCCTTCCCGCACACCAAGCTCCATTTCACTGTCCTTTTATCAATGCCTTGACAGCCCCAAGCATTTTCCACTTTTGTCCCTTTGTGTTTGCCTTCTAAAATGCTGCTAGTTGAACAAAAATGAATGAATGAGTGAATAAGTAAATTTATGAATAACACCAAATTCATCATCATTTTACCCAAACAGCTTCTCTTCTGGATCTGGATCTCCTAAATGCTTAAGTCCTCCTGGACTACACATTCCCTGTCCCCAGACATCTGAGTAGTCACCTTAGGCAACGGATTCTGAGATGTGAAATCAAGAGCACGTAGTAGTGTTCCTTTCCTTTATTATCCCAGCCTCAGCTCACAATGCTGGGTGTTGGTGCGATACTGTTCTAACTAAACTTTTGCCAATACTTCTTTTGTTCATTCTCTCGTGAATCATCTGTATTGAATTAGACCTCATGCCAGGCATTGTACCATGTGCTTTGGAGACAATGGTGGATAAGACAGATATGGTCTCTGCCCTCACAAAACTTACTCTCAGTTTATGTAGTTGCACACTATTGACAGATTAATTTTTAAATTCCTCTTTGACAAGTTGCCACTCCCTTAAAAACCTTCCCTAGTCTCTTGTTGTCTACAGAAAATAAGGGTTTTAGTCTAAATATTTCCATTCCTGAAATGCCATCTTCTCTTTTTCCCCTCCATTCCATCTAGTTCTGTCCCCTCACAAAGGCACCATACAATTTCCTGCCTTCCTCTTTTACCTGAGCCCTTGCCCCTAATTTTCCTTTCTCCCTTTTTTCCTCCTTCCTATCCTTCCTGGGATTTTACCCAGGGGCACTTTAATACTGAGCTATACCCCCAGTCCTATTTATTTGTTTATTCATTTACTTATTTTTATGTTGAAACATGGCCTTGCTAAGTTGCTGAAGCTGGCCTTGAACTTGTGTTCCTCCTGCCTCAGCCTCCCAAGTCACTGGGATTGCAGACATGTGCCACTGCAACCAACAGAACTGTTATTTAGATCTCACCTTTGTCCTTCGGGTTTATTGATACGTAATTGACAAATAAGAGACAATTAGGGAAATAAAAAATTAAAGGAATGATGAAAAAATTAAAGGAATGCTTTATATTTAAGTGATATATATTGCATATATTTAAGATCTACCTCATATTATATATAAGATCTACATATAGTGTATATATATATATATATATATATATATATATATATATATTTAAGATCTATACTATTTTGCTTTGATATATGTATACATTGTGAATGATTACCACAATCACTAATTAGCATATTCATCACCTCATATAGTTAACTTGGTTTTTGTTTGTTTGGTTTTTGGTGATGATAACAAGTCCTATCTACTCTTCAAGTATTTCAAGTATATAACACATTATTCAAGTATATAACACATTATTGTTAAATATAGAGTCTACATGCTATACATTAGATCTCCAGAACTTACTCATCTTATAACTGAAAGTTTATACCCTTGACCAAAATTCCCCATTCCTCCCCCTGCAGCCCCTGGCAGCCACCATTCTACTCTCAGTTTCTATGAGTTCAACTTCTATTTACATTCAGTGTTTTTCTTTCTGTGTCTGGTTTATTTCACTAAGCATAAGAGCCTCCATTTTCGTCCATGTTGCCACAAATGACAATATTTCTTCTTTTTTAAGGTTAAACCATATTTCATTGCATATGTGTGTGTATGTATATATACATACCACACTTCACATTTTTTTATCTATCCATCAAAGGATACTTACCTTGTTTTCATATCTTGTTAAGGTGACTAATGCTGCAATGAACATGGGGTGCAGCTATCTCTTTGAGATATTGATTTCATTTTCTTTGTTTATGTACCCAGAGTGGGATTTCTAGGTCATATAATAATTCTGGTTTTAGATTTTTAAGGAATCTCCATGCTATTTTCCATATAGCTGTACCAATTCGTAATTCTAGCAACAGGGTACAAAGGTTCCCTTTTTTTCCACATTTTCACTGAAAGTTACTTTTTTTTTTTTAATGATTCAGTCTGGTATGGACTGAACGTTTTTTGTTTTTTAATATATATATATAT
>NW_026000153.1:153707-167922 GCF_001458135.2 Marmota marmota marmota
TATTTTTTATCTTTAGGTGGACACAGTATTTTATTTTATTTTTATGTGGTGCTGAGAATTGAACCCAATGCTTCATGCTAGGGGAACACTCCAGCACTGAGCCACAACCCCAGCCAAATAGTTACTTTTTAATTTTTGAAAATAGCCATTGAGAAAGCCTTGGAGTGATTTCTCATTGAAGTGTTGATGTATATTTCTTTGATTCTTAGTGATGTCCAGAACATTTTGGGTGTGTTCCTTGGAAAAATGTCTATTCAAGTCTTTTGCCCAATATTTAATTTTTTTAAAATACTGAATTGTATGAGTTCCTTTTATTTGGGGGGCTTTAGTACCCTACATGATATTTAGTTTGCAAGTATTGTCTCTCATTCTATAAACCACCTTTTCATTTTGTTGATTGTTTGCTTTGCTGTAAAGACACTTTTCATCTTGATGTAGAATCGCTAGTTTATTTTTGCTTTCCTTGACTATGTTTTTGGTGTCATATCCCATAAAATCATCACCAAGAGCAATGTCAAGGAGCTTTTCCCCTATTTTTTTTTTGTGAGGATTTTTGTAATTGCTGGTTTCATATTTAAATCCACTTTGTGTTTATTTCTGTGATGATATAAGATAAAGGTCCAATTTCATTCTTTCTCATATAGATGATCCAGTTTTCCCACAACCATTTATCTTTTCAATAAATAATTGGCAATTATTAAATTACCAATAAATTACTTGTAATTGGTATAAAATTAGTTAACTATATATGTTGGTGATCTCTCTGTTCTGTTTCACTTATCTATTTTATGCCACTACCACTTTATTTTGATTACTGTCACTTTCTAACATACTTTGAAATCAGGTAGTATGATTTATTTATTTGAATCTTTTAGTTTTTTCTTTGTCTAACTAAAGATTTGTTCATTTTCTTTATATTTTTAAATAACAACTCTCAGTTTTGCTCTTTTTTATTGTTTTTCTATTCTCTATTTTATTTATTTCTGCTGTGATTCTACTTCCTTCCTTATGCTAATTGTGAGCTTACTTTTTTGGTGTTTTTCTAGTTCCCTGAGACAAAAAGTTAAGTTCTTTATTAAGATCTTTCCCTTTTTGTAAATGTAGGTGTTTGTTGTTATAAAGTTCTCTCTTAAAACTATTTTTGCTGAATTTCATAAGCTTAGGTATGTTGAGGCTAAATTTAGTTTTTTTTTCTGAAAATATTTCATTTCCTTTGGTTTCTTAATCTATTAGTTGTTCAGGAGTATATTGTTTAATTTGCATATGTTTGTGAGTTTTCCAGTTGTCCTCCTATTGTTTCTACTGTCTTACTATGAAGTTCTGAAAAAATGCCTGATAAGATTTCAATCCTTTTGAAATGTTAAGTCTTGTTTTGTGGCTTAAGGTATCTATTCTAAGGAATGTTATGTATGTGCTTCAGAAGAATGTGTATTCCATTGCCTTTGATGGAATGTTCTAGATAGGGTCTATTGGGTAAATTTGGTCTACAGTATTGTTCAAATCTACTGTTTCCCTACTGATTTTTTTGGCTGGATGATCTATTCATTGTTGAGAGTGTAGTTTTTAAATCCCCTATTATATCATATGGTTGTTTATTTCTCCTTTTAGTTCTGTTAATATTTGCTTTAAATATTCAAATGCTCCAATGATGGTTACATAAATATTTACTATTGCTATATCTTCTTGGTGAATTGACCCTTTTATCATTCGTAATCATGTTCTTTCTCCCTTGTGACAGTCTTTGACTTGAAGTGTATTTTATCTGATGTAAGTATGGCTAGATGGCTTGCTTTTAGTTACCATTTGCATAGAATATCTTTTTCCATTCCTTCATTTTCAGCCCATGTATGTCCTCAAAGCTAAAGTGATTCTTTTGCAGGCAGTTTATAGTTTAAAAAAAAAATCAATTTAGCCACTCCACATTTTTGATGGGAAAATTGAATCTATTTAGATTTAAAGTAATTATTGATAGGTAAGGACTTACTACTGCCATTTTGTTAACTGTCTCTGTTTTGTAGTGTCTTTGTTTCTTCATTCCTCTGTTCCTGTCTTACTTTGTGATTTGATAATCTTTTTGGAGTGGCATGCTTCAATTATTTTCTCTTTATCTTTTGAACATCTACTGTAAGTTTTTGCTCTGTGGTTACCATGAAGCTTACATAAAACATAACTATACCAGTCTGTTTTGAGTTAATAAAAGCTTAACTTCAATTCCATGTGAAAGTCAAATTTTGATTCTCCCTATCCCTACATTATGATTTTATGTCATAATTTATATCTTTAATATTTTGAATCCACTAATGAAATTTTGCAGCTACTTTTTTAGTACTTCTGTCTTAACTTCTGTACTAGAGTTAAAAAGTGATTTACATACCACATTACATATTAGAGTATTATGAACTTGACTATATATCTATCTTTACTGGTAAATTTTTATAGTTGCATACGTTTTCATTTCATCTTAAATAACTTTCTTTAGCATTTCTTGTAATCAGGTCTAGTGGTGATAAGATCTGTCAGCTTTTGTTTTTCTGGGAATGTCTTTTCTTCTTAATTTCTGAAAGAAACCCTCCTAGATAACATAATCTTAGTTGTCAGAGTTTTATTTTCTTTTTCTTTCAGTACTTTATATACCTCATTCTGTTCTTTCCTAGCTTGTAAGCTTTCTGTTGAGAAATCCACTGATCACCTTTTAGAGATTTTCTTACATGTGGCATATAACTTTTCTCTTGCTACTTTCAAAATTCTCTTTAACTTTTCACAGTTTGACTATGTGTGTTGGTGAAGACTTATTTGGGAACTTTTGATCTCCATGGATCTTAATGTTCATATCTTTCCCAAGGTTTAAGAAGTTTTTAGCCATTATATCTTAAACATGTTTTTGTGGTAGTCAGTTTTCCATCACTGTGACAAATGCCTAAGATAAATAACTTAAAGGAAGAAAGGCTTATTGTAGCTCATTGTTTAAATCCACAGTTACTTGTCTCTGTTGCTTCGGGGCCTGTGGTGAGGGAGTATATCATGGTAGAAACACAGAGCAGAAGAAACCTATTCACCTCACGGCATCTAGGAAGCAGAGAAAATGAGAGAGAGGGACCATGGTCCCAATATTTCTTTCAAGGAGACACCCCCATGATTTAACTTCCCTCCACGAGGTCCCATCTCCTGAAGTTTCTACCATCTCCTATTAGTGTCCAGCAAGCCTTTAACACATGGCTTTTGGAGGACATTTAAGATCTAAACCATAACAGTTTTTCCCCCTTTCTCTTTCTCTTCTCCTTCAGAGACCTCTATAATGCATATATTGATTCACTTAATGGTGTCCCATAAGTTCCATATTTTTTCATTGTTTTTCATTTTTTAATATTTTTTTCTCTGCTGACTAGATAATTTCAAAAGATCTAGTTTGAAAGAATCAATCAATAGCAGACTTGAGTTTGATCTTAAAACTCCCTATTGAATTTTTTTTTAATTATTTCATTTCATTCCCTGGATTTTTCAGTTTCAGAAATTTTGTTTGGTTCTTGTTTTATGATTTCTGTCTTTTGTTGAATTTCTTATTTTATTCATGTATTGTGTCTTTGATTTATACCTGTGTCCACTTGTGTTCTCTTTATCTCACTGAGTTTCCTTAAATAATTATTTTGAATTCCTCATTTGGCAATTCACGGAATTCTGTTTTGGGAGATTTAGTTACTAGAAAATTATTGTGCTCCTTTAGTGGTGTCATGTTTCTTGCCTTTTTCTTGTGACCGAGGCCATAGTCATGACTAATCCCCGTGCCTAATCTATACTTTATAGATTAACCTTGGTGAGGAGATACTTTTACCTGTGGTAGAATGTGAAGGTGCTTGTTGGGTAGGATACAGCAGCTCTGGTTCTAGGGGTGCTCTGTGTTGTGGTGTTCCTGCAGCTCCTCAGATGAAGTCATTATTGGGGATAGCTGTGGGGGTCCTCCAGTATCATGACTGTATATATTTGAGCCTACAGAAGCAGCAAAGGCTGCTGAGATCCTCATTGGCAAAAGCTTATGAGGACTTTCTGTTCTCCTTTTCCTTTAGGGAAAGCAGTCCTAAACAAGAAGATGTTTTAGTGCGACCTGTAGACAGCTACAATAGCACTGGGTTCAAGGATACAAGAACTTGAAGCAGCAGCATGGGTGTGGGGGCTGCATCTTTGAAGGTATACTTGCAGAAACTTGGGATTAGGGCAGAGGAGGGAGTTCAGTGGTGGCTCAAGCCCCCTCCACCCGTCCCACCCCCAGGGGCAGGAGACAACAGATGCATTGCTCCAGATCAACATTCCTCAAATTTTTAACCCATTCTAGCATAAACTTTAAGTTCCAAATTGTATCTAAAGATTATCAACACAAAAAAAATCCAAATTGCATAATCTGTACCAGGTATGGGTGAAACTTGAGGTATTATCTATCCTGGAGCAAAATTCTTCTCCACCAGTGGATCTGTGTAAGTAGAAAACAAGTTGTTTGCTTCTAAAATAAAATGATTTTACACATAGGGTAGGCATCACCACTCCAAAATGGAAAAAATGGAAGGAATAAAGGGACCACTGATCTCAAGGGGAACAAAACATAGCAGGACAAATTTTATTACGTTCCAAGATCTTAAAATAATCCTCTGACACTTGATATACCCCCATGGATCTTGGTCAATTCTGTTCTCTGGGTCTGTTGCGGCTCACAAATGCCTGTCCCTTGGCCTGTAGTCACACCTCAAAGTCATTCTTCCTTTTTCTTAACAATGGGTAACAGATATATGCAGATTGCCTAGCCTGTTTCATTCCTGTAAGATGTTGGAAATTGGATCATCTCTCACTCATCATGTCTCTTGTCATTTTTCAGTCCAAGCTGGCAGTGTTTCTACTGCTATACTCAAAAAACCTTGTGATTCTCCTTTTGGAGTTGCAGAGGTCCCTGCCATTAGACGAAAAGATCCTCCAAAAATCTTACCTGAGTAATCATCTCTTTATTCATGGTTTCTGATGGTTGAGTTTCATTCCTGAGTCACATGTTTCACCTCTCAGCAAAAGGCCTTCTGGCCACTCACCTTGTCTCTAGAGCATACTTCCCAATATGAAATTCTTAATTTTTGCATACTTTTCAATCTAGACAGACTCTAAATCTTCAAAATTAAAGTACTTGGTCCTTTTTTATTTAACAGTTCCTTCCTCAATTTATCTTTTCACTTGCATTTTACTATAAGCAACAAAGAGAAACCATCCTGCACCTTCAACACTTTGCTTGGAAATCTACTCCTAAATATCCAAGTTCATCACTTACAAGTTCTGTTTTCCATATAATAAAGAAGACATAAATCAGCCAAATTTTCTGCCAGTATATCACCAGAATTGCCTTTCTTCCAGTTTCCATTAACATGTTCTTCATTTCCTTCTGGCAATATTCTGTATACAGTAGTGTATGTGTTCTCCAGAACCACAGCAGCTTTCTCTACCTCGCCCTTGCTTCCTTCTCAACCCTCTCCAGAATCTAGACTTTTTCTAGTCTGTGTCTCAAAATTCTCCCACTCTCTGCACATTAGCCAGTTCCATAGCCACTTCTGCAGTTCTAGGTATTTGTTACAGTAACCTCACCTCCAGGCACCAAAAGATGTATTAGTTTCTTAGAGCTACCTTAACATAGCACCACAACATTGATGGCTTAAAACAATTTATTCTCACAGTTCTGGAGGAGAGAAATCTGGGATCACAGTTGAACTACCTCTGAAGTCTGTACAGGAAAATCCTTCCTTATCTCTTCAAGTTTCTGATGGTTCCAGGTGTTCCTGAGCTGTGGCTGACTCACCCCAATTTCTGCCTCTACCTTCTCTTGGTCTGTGTCTTCTCCTTTCCTGCATCTTAGAAAGGCACTTGTCATTGGACTTAGGATCCACCTGGATGATTCAGAATGATCTCAACTTGATACTCAATTTAATTATATTTGCAAAAACCCTTTTTCCAAATAGTGTCACACTCATAGATTCTGAGGGTTAGGATATAGATATATTTTGTGGGGAGCTGCCATTTAACCCACCCCAAGATTCCAGGAAGATTCTGACCTATGTTCATGGGAATATATGCCAAAGATACCCATTGCAGCATTGTTAAGTGTTGGTGGAGGGTTAGATGCCTACCTCTTAGACAATATTGTAGATAAAATATAGTGGATAGCTACTGAATCAAAGTTATTTTCAGTTCACTGGCTGCCAACATGTTTCCCATGTTTCTCTGCCCCACACAGTTGGTTAAGGCCATCGAACAGTTTTGGTCAATGTGCTGTGTGTAGCAGTGATATGTGTTATTCTAAGCCAAAAAATGTACTCATATTCTCCTTCTCTGCCTGGGCAACTCTGAAAGTCATGTTCCCAGTGACAAAATGATGAGATGGCAGGCATGGTGATCCATGAACCATGGTTTAGAATGGAACTGTCCTGAAGAACTAGCAGATCTCTGGAGGATTCTGTAGGAATAAGGAATATGTGTGTGTTAAGCCACTATGGTTTGAGGGTTATATATTACTTCACAAAGCCCAGGCTACCTTGAATAATGTGCACAAAATGAAATATTATCATTTATTAAAAGGAACAGTTTAGAAATACATATAGCCCCATAGATAATTCTTATAGCTACGTAATATATAGTGAAAAAGCAGGAAAGAGAATGAAGGAAATATTATAATGTCATTTACAGAATATTTAAGACAATACAAATAAAAATGGACATTTCACAAGAATATTTCCAAATGAAAAGATACACATTAAAATAGGGTAGGACCAAAGAGGAATGAGAGTAAGTTAAAAAGAAAATCAATCCTTCTGTAAAGAAGGGACTTGCCAGTTCTAATTACAATAATAATCAAGAAATAAGGAAGACGATTAATCAGACATTATGCTCTTCTGGGCCACAAGTGAAGCTGAAGCAAACTAGTCAATGTACTTCTAGAAAAGACAAGCTTAGGGTCTGCTGAAAGTTAAGAGGTAAAGGAGGAGAGAGGAGCTGGAGGAGTAGGAAGAAGAGAAATTGAGGAGAGAAACAGTCTAGAGGAAGTGTAACAAGATTTTGACACCCCCCCTCCCATGGCTAGAAGAGTAGAAAATAAGGAATAAATAAAAGAAGTAGACTAAAATACAATGGAATTCAATCCTCTTTACCATGTCCTACAAGTACAATATGGTATGGTCCCTTTTTTCTACTTACCCCACTATCTTCTAGACACTGGGCTCTTAGATTTTTTAAACTGTCTCAGGACTCAGGTACTTTCATTTCTTTTTATCTAGACCCATTCTCCCATCTTTCTAAGGTTCTTTTCATCATACAGGTGGGCCCTCCAAGAGGCCCTCTCTGACTACATTTTCTAAAGTACTTGCCCATTACTCTCCTACAGATGTACTTTCTTCATAGCACTACTCACTACCTGAAAGTAAAGTGTGTTTTTACTATTACCTCTCTCCTCACAAGACTGCAACTCGGGGCTGGGGATGTGGCTCAAGCGGTAGCGCGCTCGCCTGGCATGCGTGCGGCCCGGGTTCGATCCTCAGCACCACATACAAACAAAGATGTTGTGTCCGCCGAAAACTAAAAAATAAATATTAAAATTCTCTCTCTCTCTCTCTGTCTCTCTCTCTTTCTTTAAAAAAAAAAAAAAAGACTGCAACTCGATGAAGACAGATCCTTATTCACCCCTACATGAATAATAAATTGTGGCATAATATGTGCTCAGTCTCTGATGTGTTCAGCCCAAGTGATGGGATGTACAGAGCTGCTGTTAACCAAGATAGGAATGGTGAAAAAAGGAGAATATTTTGAGGATGCTCAGTTTTATAAATATTAAGTTTTGAGGGAGCCTATGACATTTGCAGGTGGAGATTTTCAACAGGTCATAAATTGAACATTGGGAGACACCTCTAGATTTGGGAGCTGTCAGCAGGTCATGGTTGAAGCCATGACAAGAAATGAGTTAATAGAAAAGGAAGCAAACATTTGGTGAAATGAATGAGGTAATCATATGCAATGCCCTAGCCCTACTGTGGGCTTAATCTTAGTGTCTGTGACATCTGCTCTGAAGTCCAAAGGTGAGCAAAAACATACAGCAGCAGCATTCCACACATGAGCCCATTACTTGGCAAATTGAGACAGACTGGCTGCCCCTCATCCAGGCAGTCCTGCATAGCTAAACATTCCACACACATACCACATGCAGAATTTAGAGAAGCAGGGCTGGGTCCAGGAAACACTGATTCTCTGGCTCCCTACCTAAGAACCATTGTTCTGCCTTGGAAACGCCACCAGAACCATCAGATTTCCTGGGGTCACAGAGACTAAAGCCTTGTGAGAGTCTAAAAATACATCATTTTTGAGCCAAGGTGAACATAACAGGTCTGTCTAATCAAGGTGGACTTTAAATAAACTTTATGCACCACAGGTTTCTTGTGGAATAATTCAGGGGTCAGGGCAAATTTCCCACAGTCACACTGAAGCAAGGGGCACAGTGAACCCATCTAGAAAACCAGCTTTCCTTTCAGGTTGCATATTAGAACCACCTGGAAACCTTAAAAAAAAAAAATTGCCTGAGTCTCTCCCCACACTGAGTCAGAGCTTCTTGGGATTGGCCTCGTGTATCACCATAAGAGAAGCACTACAGATTATTCTAATGTAAAACCATGGGATGAGAAAACAGCTTTCTAACTATAAAAATGTATTGCTGTGAATTTTTCCTTTCTTCTTCCCTCTCTTTCTCTTTCCTAGAAATAAAGAGATGGCATGAAAGTGATTTCAGCATGTTTTTCTTATCCCTTGCCAGACTGGCCATCAACTCATTTTGAAGTGTTTCCCAAGAGTGGCAGCAGATGAGGAGCTATCTCCCATTCCCAAGGAATCACTGGAAGATCAGCTGGGAAAACCAGCAGGAAGGAGGATGAGTGGATCAGACCCCAGGGACAGCAAGACAGTTTGCTTTGGCTGATGACTTGTTTGTTTGGTATTTCCCTTTCTTCATTCTTTGCCATGAAACTATCTAATTCTAAACATCAGAGCTGTGAAAGGTCCAAGTCCCCATCCAGGAAGCTTCTGTTAGGAGTGAGAGTGGTAATGGGGACTCCACAGAGTGATGAAGTAATCCACCAAGATCATATGCATTTTCTTTCCACTTCTCCTACTAACCTCTTATCATTGCCTGCCTCATAGGCACATTCAGAGGACAAGAAACCAGTACAAGAGATGAGAACTAGGAAGACTGATGGCAAGTAAACTAGGTACCACCTAGTACAGGTCAGGTTCTGAATTAATTTGGACTTCAGAAGAACACATGCATTACAACCCTAGGAGTAGGCTGGCTTTAAATGTTATGTTGAATGATGATTGAATGAAAGCCTACCACCACATCTTTCTTAAAGTCACTTTCTTAGTGACAGGACACCTTTCCAGTTGTTCTTCTGTTTTTCTACATAATAAAAGCTCCATCTCTGTTACCTTCACTGTTCCTCTTCTTCCTCACACTTTTCTTGAGGGACCCTGAGGCATATCTGCCAAGCTAGAAGGATCCTTAGGACACCTTAAAACATGATCTAGGACAACCTCCTCATGCTACTGTACTAGAAACTGAGGTCCAAAGAGGTGAGTAATCTCCCCCAAATCATGGCATTAATTGGTGACACAGTTGTGTCTGCAGACCTCTAGCTTCATTCTCTACTCAGTTCACTTACCACACACTTGAACACAGGAGGAAAAAACACCAGAGCAGATCTATATGAGCAGATTCCTTCCAGTCTTTTAAATCCTTGCTTTTCAAAGTATGGTCTATGGGCAGAAAGAAGCATAGACATCACAGGCAACTTGTGGGAAATGCTGAATCTCAGGCCTCATCTAGACTACTGAATGAATCAAAATCTGCATTTTAACAAGGCCTCCAGCTAATTCTAACACTTTTTGAAAAGCATTTTTCTAAGTCACTCATTCATGGATGCAAGTATGTAACATACATGTGTAACACTATGTAAAGTAGGAAGGTAAGCTCTGAGGTTACACTACCAGATGAAAAAAAGAAGGAGGCGGAGAGAAAGAGAAGGAAGAGAAACAAATAAAACTTGTTTGAATTTTTTTTTTAATTTAGAAATAATGTCAAATTAAGGTGTTTAGTTGGATCCACTGACATGTGGATATGATGGCCTGATTTCACACAAAAACAATTTTAGACTTAAATATAATAAAGCCTTGTGAGAGTCTAAAAATACATCACTTTTTATGAAAAAATACATCACATTTATGAAAAAAATCTAAACATCCATTATTCTAGTATCAAGTACATGTGTCAATTTCCAATATTCTCACAACATCTCCCCATCCATATCTAAAGTCTTTGTTTGCCTCAAAACCATGATGCAGGATTGACTCTGTGTCCAAGCCAAAGACCGAGCACTAATTTCATTCTCATTATTGACAAATTCCTTGCATAAAATAACTTTACTACTCTAGCAATTGTTGCATCTCTCCCAATTTCCTTGATTTTAGTGTTGTCAACAAACAAACAAAAACCATCTAT
Source organism: Marmota marmota marmota (assembly GCF_001458135.2). Taxonomy (NCBI): domain Eukaryota; kingdom Metazoa; phylum Chordata; class Mammalia; order Rodentia; family Sciuridae; genus Marmota; species Marmota marmota. The sequence continues at coordinate 164,260 of NW_026000153.1, forward strand.
GGTGTGGGTTAAAGCAAGCCAAAGCATGTCTGATGTCTGTTAACATCCCTCTACTTTCTTTTATTTGGCCTTTCCTTGTTTCTTGGCAACAGAGCTTCCAGAGGAAGGATAAGAACAAGAGTATACACAAAACCTGTAACAGAACAAAGGTAGAATGATAAACAAATACACAGGAAAATACAAAACCTGTGAATTTGAGAAAAATGGGCCCCCTTTGATAAAATAAAAGCATATTTATTAATCCCCAGGTGTCACAGATCCTCTGTTCTCAGCTCCAGTACTGTCTTTATGTGCTCAAATAACATAATTTGTGGCATTTTGGCTGACAATTCTAATTAACTGCAGATTGTAAATAAAACCAAGTGTGAACTCATAGAAACAAAAGCCTTTGGAATAAATATAGCTGGGGAGAAAAGCAATAGATGTATGAAACAGTAATGGCAAAGCAAGCCAGAAAGTGACAAAGTAACCCAATGAGAAACAAAGATGACACAACAGATGATCAAAGGAGATGCCAGAACTGGAGGCAAGGAGAGAACCATCCTCATAGAAAACAGTTGTCTCTCATAATCACCACCCCAAAGTGTGGAAATTATTGGTCCAATTGGATTGGGTGCCTCCCCTGACACCAATCAGCTATGGCCAGAATCTGTTACCAATGACTGACTGTTAGGAGTCCACGCTATGTCATATGTAGGACAGGGATCAATTCCTTGAATAATGAATTTGTTGGCTTGTGAACTGACCAGATACACCAAAAGTTGGTCACCTGTGAGTAATCTTATTGTCACCACATCAATAGAGAGATGCAGTGACAAACATAAGCATCAACTAGTAGCAGCGCCAAATCTAGGAGTGTCTACTTGAGCCAGGGGCCTGGATGGAACCTCAGCATCATAGTCAACACAGAAGAGCACTATTTCATAGGAATTCAAGGAGATAGTCACCCAAAACCAAAATATTGGAATCCTCTCACCTTCCTTCAACTCTCAAGTCTGTCCAATATTCTATATCTGATCCTGCCCTTTTGTTTGGGTGTCTCCTCCTAAAACTCATTCAGTCCCAACATTTCCACTGGGATTACTCTTCTTATGGGCATGTTCCCATCTTCTAGAGCAAGGGCATCCAGACCAATGTCAGGAGCAAGACTAGCCTCTGGTCAGTTGCCTATTTCCTCATTGTGGTCCTTTTTTGAGGTTTATCTTCTAAAAGATTAACAAGCATGGGATTATTCAAGTAAGAACTCCACATAAAATGCATGTTTCATTGTGGCTCTAGGTAGAAGTGGCCTGAAGTGAACGTAGGTTATGGTCTGTATCAATTCTGATGTTTGATCGAGACATGCCATAAACCTGCTAATTTATATAAGTTACATGCTGATTCTAGGTAATTAGTTATATTGGCAATTCATCACCTTACCCACTATGCTCTAGCAGACCTATCAGTTGGTATTACAGTATCAGTTATGGGAGATTATTTTGGGCTGCAGGTAATAGAAAACCTAAAGTTGCTTAAGTAATAAGTCATTTTTATCATTCAACAAAATGGTTGTAGGTATTAGGGTGTGGGAGCTCAAAACTGTCATTAAGTTCCAGAATCTTTCCTTCTTTCCCTCAGTCCATCCTCGGTGTATTGTTTTGAACTATTAACTGGCTTCCCTTGTTACCCCAAGATGGACATCATAGTTCTAGAGGTCAGGAGTAGATAGAGATAACAGGGTAATTCTTTAGGAAAATTTCTTTTCATCAATGAAGAAAATATTTCCTGGAAGCCTTCAGAAGCCTTTTCCTTATCTCACTGGTCAAAATATTGTGTCCATGCTTTAGCCAATGGTAAGAATAATAGGACGCCAAGGTTAGGCTTAGGCTAGTAAGAATCAGCCAGGGTTGAAGGGGAGGCAGTCTCCCCTGAAGCATCTATCTAATATCCAAATTTTGGAGTCCTGTTAGGAAAAGTTGGGTAAGCAACCAAAGGAGTCTACTCCAGCTCCCACTACTATAAAGGCATTCACAGCATTCAAAAGAAGATGCCAGGGGCTGGGGATGTGGCTCAAGCGGTAGCGCGCTCGCCTGGCATGCGTGCGGCCCGGGTTCGATCCTCAGCACCACATACAAACAAAGATGTTGTGTCCGCCGAAAATTAAACAATAAAAATAAATAAAAATTATTTTTTAAAAAAAAGAAGATGCCAGACTTAGCAAACAAAGATAGAGCCAGGATTAAAAGAGCCAGTTGACAGATGTTCTGTTCCAGCTGTGCTGAACTGTGTAGTAACAATAACAGCAATGATGATGACAATAAAAAACAGTATGGCCCATGATATGCTGGGCCTAGGGTTAAGTGCTTTGCATATTATAGGGGATGCTATACAAGGTGAGGCAAGCAAGGCCCAAAATTTAAGGAGGCACTCACTCCCAGGGTTGTATGTGTGCAAGTTGCCACCTGAGAATGGATGCCTCCCTAAATTACACAGCCCAGGTTCCTTGTTTGTCTCACTCTAGTCTTGGCCCAGTCTATCACAACATTCAGAATTTAAGTCTTCTTTATCCAGTTCTGGGAGTGTGGGGAGCTGAACATTCTTCTCTCTGTCCTGGCAGCAGCCCCATTCCAATGACTGCTTAATGCAGAAGCATGAAGTCTCAGCACTTTTTCTCAGGTAAACTCAGATGGGTCATCCCACATCCAAAGAAGCCCAATAGGCTAAGGGCCTTCTTGTAACTGTACTATAATTCCTCTTTTTCAGCCACATGTTATCTCCTTCACTCACAAGAGTACTATCCAATACCTTCCAGCATGCAAATTTCCATCTTAGAGACCATTTTTAGTGAATGTGTTCAGCATTATTTGGTACAGGAGTAATATGAAAAAGCAGACATTTGAAATAGGCAACAATGAGGACCTTATCCCCAGTCATAAGAAAAAGCAGATATACCTAGTATTCAATAGCAGTGCTATTTTAAAAACCTGCTCTGGGGTGAAATAGGATAGGAACAGTAGAAAGTAATGTACTGGCGGGTACAATGCACCCTGTATTTAAGAGACGGGGTGAATAATGGAGTATGGAATTGGAAGGCTGTTGAGAATAGCTCAGTGTGAATAATAGAGGCCTCCTTGGAAATATATAGGGAAAGTCGCATGTCCTACAGCCAGTCAGCAGGAAAACAAAAAACAAAAAAACTGAGATTCAGAACCAGGACTTCATGGGAAGAATAGCAGAGCCCCAGAGGAGATCAAATTCTCAGCCCAGAAGGTATTCCACAATAGGTTCTAGTCTCTTATTATGAAGGGGTGAGATCCTGAGACTTGGGATAGGAACATCTAAATTGATGGACTCAAAAATCTCAAATCCTCAGCTTCCCCTAACTCTCTGGGTCTGAAAAATTGGTTCACTCCTTAAAGGTAAGTACTCACTTCTTACCTGAAGACAGGTAAGATCTCTTCTTGCAAAACAATGCTTACTCTCTTCTACTAGGCGGCCTCAAAATGTCTTCAATATTCCTTGACTTCTGATAGTCCCATTCTATTTTGATCAGGATGGACTTTTGTAACCAAGAGGATACTGCAGAAATGACAGAGTATAACTTCTGAAGATAGGTCATAAATGGCATTGTAGTTTCCCTCTTTTTTTTGTTGTTGTTGTTGTTGGTGTTTTTTTTTTTTTTTT
>NW_026000153.1:168308-216704 GCF_001458135.2 Marmota marmota marmota
TTTTTTTTTTTTTTTTTGGGGGGGGGGGTCAACTGGTCTAGGGGAAACTATATCCTATGTTTTGAGGATATCCAAACAGCATCACTGAGAGACCCATAGAGCAAGGAATGGTGACTTCCTGCCAATAGCCAGTGAGTAACTAAGACTTAGTGGCAACAGTCACATTAAGAGCCACCCTGGAAGTGGATCCTCCAATCCCATTCAAAGCTTCAAATCACCACAGCCCCATCCAACATTTTAAATACAATCTCAGGAAATTTGAGCCAGAAATTGGGGGACTGATTACATTTTAAGCTGCTAGATTTGGGGGGTAATTTGTTACACAGTGATAAATAAATAATATGTCCTCTCAGGATTTATTCCTATCTCTCATCTTGGCCATCAGACTAATATCTTGAGTTAAATCATAACATAACCCAATTGAAGATGTTCTAGGTCTTCTAAGAAAAAAAATTATGCCCCCAATAAACTTCAGATTCTTGCAAGAATATGCCAGCAAGAACTAGCACACTGTTTGTGACAGAAGATTTAACATCACATAAGACAGTGCTAAGACAACATCTAAGACGGATCTTGGAAATATGGAGGAAATCATGAAGTGAAAATGTCAGAACTGCCATGGAAAACAGTGGAAGAAGTGATTGAAAGGTTCAGAGAAGTAGGCGTTTGAGAGCAGATACACTAAATAAGATGAGAAAATGCCCCCAGATGACTTAGATCCACAAGAGAGGCCAGGAAACACTGTTTATCAAAGTAGCAAGGAATGCCCTGATGAGAGAGGAACCAACATCATTGAGAATTTCAATAGTGGTCATCCTCTGTAAGGCCACTTGATGGAAGTAGATGTTATTACACAGCTCTACTGACTCATTGATAGTAATGGGGATGGAAGGACACTGAAAAGGGTTCAGGTAGTTGCCCTTAGCCAACAGAAAAAAAGGTAGTCACAGCTATCATACTCCAGAGTTGGTGAATAGAATATAGGATTCCTAGGGCAAACTAATAAAGGTAACATTCAATCTATACAAACCAAACAGATCAAGGATGGGTCATCAACTGGGGTTGTAGCTCAATTAGTGAAGCATTTGTCTAGCATAAGCAAGAAGTCCTGGGTTTGATCCCTAGCATTGCTCAAAAAAAGTGACCAAGAGATTAGAAGCAGCCCAATGAAAAGTCACTATCTCTAGCCCAATTTCTGGATTTAAGCTGGTGTTCCAACCTGGAATCCCCTGACTGAAAAAAAGACAAGTTCTCTAAGAGGGTGGACCCTGTACCACCATGGTAAGTATATAGTCCCTAGTTACCTCAATCCCTTCCTAACAGATCTATGACCATTTACTCAGGGAACTGTACACAGGAAAAGGGGAAAATTCTGGATATTTTGATAACACTTGTACACAGAAAGCAGGTTGACTTTGAAATCCAGGGATCCAAAGCAACATCATCCCCTCTCCCATTAGAGAGGAGGCTTATGGGGCTCAAGTCTGGCTCACAGTAGGCACTGTAGGCACTCACCTAGTAGTCACTTTCCCTGACCTTGAATTCATAATTTGATATGGGGTTGATATCATAGTGGGAAAACCAAGTATAAGCCTCTGAAGCTGCCCTTACCCACCCCAGTCATGTCAGGAAATTAAAAACAGTATCATATCCCAAAGGGAATGGCAGATCCCCATTACACTTTCATGTAATTCATCTCCAGAAAAGCCAGGTGGATCTTGGAGGATGACCAGGGACTTGCACAAACTCACTTAACACTGGTTCTCTTTGCAACTGCTTTGCCAGATTGAAGGGCTGGAATTGCCTCAGGTGTATTGATTGCAGTTCTGATCTGATAAATGCATTCTTTTCAATCTCTATCAGATAGGGAGATCAGAAATAGTTCTCTTTCATTATGAACAGATAACAATTGCATTACAACCTTATTCCAGGGCTGTGTGGACCTGAGAAGCAAGAAGTGGAAAGTATTTTAGAGGCTTCAGTGAATGCATGCTTAACAGATGAATCTGCCTATGCAGATTCAATGACTCATACCATTGTTGATGGCCTGTTTTCACAGGGAACACAGATAACATCCCATTAAACAATAAGGTGTAGCTGCCACCCAGTTAATTCACCTTCTCCATTCCAAGTAGACAAAAAAGGAGTATTATGACATAGGAATTGACTCTGACCACAAGTCAGTAGGAATGCTTTTACAGAGAGAGCAGGGAAGACTGTTTGCACCCAGGTAATCCACTTAGGTGTCTCTCAAAGGGAAATCAATAAGTACAACAGTCACAGCCTAGTTTTGCAGCCACCAAGTAAACTATTTGGACCAGATAAGGAGAAGGGTAGGCTAGAATGGGTAGGAAAAGAGGAAGACAATGAGGATCAGAGCAGCTGCTGGGGTGAGGGCTATAGTTTATTTCATTCACCTTCATCTTATAAATTTCCCCAAAAAGAGAGCCCACCAAAATCTGGCAGAGCTATTCCAAGAATTTATTACAGGAAGCAAGTCAACTGCAGATTTGTCATCCCTTCAAGCCCAATGACTCATTTTCTTAACCAGAAAGGTTGATGGCTATCAGCTATCAGCTGAATCCCTCTGCAAGCATTGCCCTCTGTTCAAGAGTTTCTTTACTCAAGATCATTCCCTTTCCTGGAGTTAGTGACTGACCAATGATGGGGTCAATCTTGTCTCAATTCAGATGACTCCATGGCCACCATGCGAGTAATGAAGCCTAACTTCTGACTGCATCACAGTTCACATTCTCCCTCCACCCAATAATGCTACCTTCACTTTACAAAATTATTGATCCCAGGAGGACTCCCCAGTAGCCTTCTTTCATGAAAATCTCCACCTCATGCTCTGGGTCCCAAGGAATTCAAAATGCAAAACACGCATTACTTCATTTTATCCTTGCCATAATTTTTCCACTATTTTACAGAGGAAAGTCAAGCCTCAAGAGCTTCCATAAACTTTCACATTCCCTGATTCTAGAACCTGTGCTCTTAACCAACTGCAGCAAACTACAATCCCTGTACTAGAATTAGGCAACCCCACCCCAACCCTGGGATGAGAATACATCAAGTACAGACACTAACTTGCAGAATGTATCTTGCCATTATGTGTTCCCTTGGACCTATCCACATGTTTCAGAGGAAGAAGCCTCTGAACTCTCCCCATTTTATTTCTGTGGGCTTCAGGGTTTGGCTACCATGAGTTCCCAATTGAGTTTGGTGCTACTGTGCTTGTGGTACTATGGAGAAGAGTCTCCCTGACATGAGCAGCTGCCACCCCCAGTCCGAAAGGTCCCATGTTCCAAGGTCATTGAAGTGATTCAAATATACAGTGATCTTTGATTTATGAATCTAGTGGTTTAATAAGAGGCTTGTGACCAGAAAGTTACATAACTGTAAAGATCACTAAGTCTGTATCATGTCTCACTTCCCTCCCTTGAGTAAGGCTAGGTCACTTAGTCTCCCTGCAAGTTCCAAGCTGTCAGTGCTAGATACAGGAAATGCTCTAAAGGAATGTGGCTTAAGCACTCTCCACTATGGCAAAACGACATACTGTCTTCAGCTGTTGCAGATAACATAGAAGCCCTTCATCTTTTCTAACAACTTCATTCTCATTTGTTCTCTGAACAACCTCTTAGTGGCTGGACTCCCACTGACTTCTGCACATACATAACATGGATAAGTAACCAGGGAGGGCAATGAAGCATGTTTAGTCATTTTGCATAAGAACTTCCCTTGTAGACCTTCCATATATAACTTGCCTGGCAACCCCCTTTTCTATCACTGAGGCACCAGTGCAGAACAAAGGAGGAGTGCTCTCAGCCCCTCCAACGGAGACCCCTGAGACAATAGTACCCCCCCCCCAGGTGCTACTATCCCCTACCCTTACACACACATCTTCCAATGCCTTCTGGACTTACCCGCCCTTATACCCAACAATGGTTCTTCTGCTTCAGAAGGTCTGGCTCCTTCCCATGAGACATAGCAAACTCAGTCCTGCCCTTGTTGTTCTCCTGTGTAATTTATTTATTATCCTTCTCTCCATAGCAGGTGCTCCTTTGACCTTCTTCAATAATCCAAACTCACTCTTTCCTCCCCAAGATACCATCCCTGAAGAGCCACCTGGGTCATGCCTTGGTACAGGCTATTGGGTTATAATCACCAGCCTTCAATGGAATCTGATACAGTTTTAGAGGCAGAATAATATTTCTAAGCTCAAACTCTACCATTTACTGGAATGTGATCCCAGGGAAGTCCCTTAATTTCACCAAGCTCCACTGTCCTCATTTATAAAGTGGGGACAGTGGAGCCTACCCAACACACCCATGGAGAGAGCTAGTGAAGTAATGTGGTAGAAAGTGACCTTTAAGTTTTAAAGTGCTATACAAATGTTAATTATCATTATTGTATGGTTCCTCTCCAATGAGCTCACTGAGGACACATCTCTTACTTTCTTTCTCCCTGGGTCACACATACAGTGCCAGCAACACTGTAGGCTAATATTAGACACAGAATTAAAAATGAATAAACAAAAACCATTGATCTACCAGAATTAAGATAAAATCCCAAATATATTAAATCTACTGTAAACATGATTCCACAATCTAGAATATCCTCTATTGGGAAACATCCTGAAAAAGTCTGAAAGTCCATTTATAGCACAACCTTGACAACCTACACTGAGCAAAGAAAAAGCATCAAAATATATTTCATCTCCTAATACGGAGCCAACACTGCCAACAGGGGACAATTTAGACTCTGGAACCCTTGTTCATTTGCCCAAAGCTACCTTTAAATAACCAGCTTTAAAAAAAGTCTCATTTAAGAAATCCTTTTTAACCCATGGTATGATCAGTTCCTCTTCAATATCTGATGCAACCCTAGTGTTTTTCCATTGCTTTCTAGCTGTGTCAGATTTCCCTAGAAGACAGAAATGAAAGTGATGACTAAGAAGATCGCACTTAAATTTTAAATGTTTGACTTAAACATTGATTCCCCCACTCACCCCTCCCATCCCTGTCTTCTTGCCCTCCAACAGGAAACTACCATATTTACACAGTGTAAAACCTTCAGCTTGCACCATTGCATGTAAGCTTGTAATCTTTCAACACAAATTTAGTTGGAACTACACAAGGCAGAATCTGCTCAGAGTTCAGATTTTGTTCTACTTTGCTGACAACCTTCTAAAGATATAGAAAAGGGTTACGTGCCAGAAGTATACCTCTTGTGGTCTACTTCCACTCTACTAGAAATATTAGGCAGGTACCTATCTTCTCTGCATTGGCCCTTTTCTATATCCCAATCTTGCCTCAAGTTAAACTATTCAAATCACCAACTCTGGAGTACAGAAAAGCATTGGAAAAAAAGTTAAATTGCAAAAGGGGAAAATAACAATAACGTGGAGTCTTTCTTTAAAACATCGCAATATACCCTCATATTTCCCCTGTGTAAACAGGATGTGTTTCTCAATTGGGTGGTTTTGTTGTTGTTGTTGTTGTTGTTGTGTTTTTGTTTTCTGTTTTTGCAAATGGTCTAAACTTGAGTAATATAGGCAACATTTTGTTGGATATCTAAGAAAATTAAATGGTTATGGTGATGTATTGATGCAAGTCATTTTCCAGACAGTTTGTTCTAGATATGAATACTCTGAAACCAAAATCTGTTGGAGTTCAGCAGATCTTATAGTTCTGCTTGCAATTAAAAGGCAGATTCCCTATAGGTCCATTTCTATCAATATTTCACTAAGTCTGCCAAGCTAGCAAAAGGTGGATTATTGGACAAACTGAAGTGTCACTGAGGGATCTTTTGCTTCCAGGAATGTAGTTTAGAGCATCCTATATGAACATTACCCTTCCCCAATATGGTTGTTGAGCGCCAGGCACTAGAACTATGAAACTAAGCAAAACCATTGTTAAACAAAAGAAGTTCATGGTCTTAGATTGACTCATTAGCATGTCATTTTAATACATATCAGGTAATGACATAGAGAGGCAGAGGGTGGCATAGGTTTTTAGGGTAAGTGTTGCCTGGCCAAGTCTTAAAGGACAATCAGGAACTGGACAGGAAAAGGGAAGAAAAAAGGCATCTGGCAAGGAGAGCAGCATGATAAAGAATCCAGATGAGCAGGAGAATGGCCAGTGTAGAGAATCAGCAAGTGTTTTTTCCATGGACTCCCTCCCCACCGGACCCCCGACCCTGTGGCCCATTGGGCAGGAGAGGTTCTGAGCAGTGTTTATCATCTCCTAGAATGCTCCTTGCATGCTTTACCTTGGCACTCTGGGTTCCTTCCAAACAAAGGACTTCAGACCCCACTGCATGAGGGAACCATATCAAGGCTGAGAAAATTGCCACTGCTTCTAGAATTCCCTCCCTCCCACAAAGCCTCCTGCTCTGTGCAGGGGCCAGCTGCCTTCTCTCTCAGGTGCTGCCTTCTCCCAGAAAGCTGCTCACTCCAAGGCCTCTGGCTGCTGGCCCGCTGCCCTGCAAGTCTGCCAGACAGCCCATGTGTCTCAGTCCTGACAGAGGACACTGTGGAGGCTGTGCCAGGAACCCTGCTATGTGGTTTCTTTCTACTTTAGGCAGAAAGGGGAAAGTAAATCTTCAAACAGCCTTTTCAACACTGAAACTGCTAACAGCAGACTGCTGGAGAGGGGAACAAAGCAGTGGAGGAGGGTAGAGGGAAGCTGATTTTTTTTTTTTTTTACACATCCTTTAGTAGTTGTGAATGGTGTACTGTTCATATGGATCACTTATTCAAGAAGGGTAGTTTTTTTTTTAATTTTTTAATATTTATTTTTAGTTTTTCGGCAGACACAACATCTTTGTTTGCATGTGGTGCTGAGGATGGAACCCGGGCCGCTCGCATGCCAAGCAAGCGCGCTACTGCTTGAGCCACATCCCCAGCCCAAGAAGGGTAGTTCTTGAGAAAATTACTATAGAAAGAAAAGTAATGTCATGGAACCACAGGGTTTTCAGTATTTTTCACAATGAAATAACAAGGCCCCTCTTTATACTGGGTTGGCTTAATTGAAACCAAACTTACAGGTAAGAAGTCAGTTCATGTAGTACCTCGGTACAAAGAGGTAAAGAAACTTATGGTCTTATAGTATGTTTAGTGTCTGAGATCTATCTTCTTAACTACCACATGAGCTGGTCACCTCTATCACCTTTTGTTGTATTGTTTAGTAAGAAGAAAGTTTCAGGTAAGCAAAGTTTGCCTCTGAGAAGGACAACACTTAAATTCAATAAGAAAAAATGAAATTGGATGTTGTTCAAATAGTAAAATTTTAGTTATAGGATGAGTAAGTTCTGATGGTCTAATGCATAGCATGGTGATTATAATTAATAATGGTGTATTATATGCTGCTTTGCTAAGAGAATGGATCTTAAGTGTACACACATACATAGACAATGAGTATGTGAGGTGATAGATGTATTAATTGTGATAACAGCTTCACAATGTATATGCATATTGCATTATCACAATATACAACCTAAATATATATAATTTCTGTTTGTCAATTATTCCTTAATAAATCTGGAAAAATGAAATTTAAGGTCTTTCTTCAGCTTTCTGGAGAAACACTTTCTTTCTCATAAACCTACTATGATATACAGGACAGAGTACAGGAGGTGACTCAGGGACCCAGGTTCAAGCTTGAGTGGACACACCACCAAGGACTCTGAACTTTAAATTCTTCTCAAGAGTGTCATGGGCCCAAGTAAGCTAGTGTATGTGAAAGGGTTGCATACCTGCTAAAACCCTGAAAGTGTAAGGTAAACATATTCCAAAAGTGATATACATAATCAATGAACAATTAAGTAGAACAGCTAAGTTAAATAGAGCAAGTGATAACCATCCAGAAGTTTCTACAATGCTGTGAGAAAAGTTTTTCTTTCTGGTAAAACCCAGCAGTGGTAAAATCAACTGCTGAGAGAACTATCCCCTCCCGGAATGCTCTCTTGGTGATCTTGCTGGCACCCCTCTTCCACCACTGCCTGGATAGAAGAGCCCTGAGACTGGGATTCCCTTTCTCTTGCACATCTGTGCTCTGGATGCACTTATCTAGAAATATCTTGTGCCCTTCAAATTCAAGGCATGAAAACATACCCCAGCTTTTTTTTTTTTTTTAGTTCAACCCACAACTATTTTTAATCAGTTCGAAGAAATCTCAGGGATCCAAGTTTGTTGGTTTTGTGACATCAAAATAACAAACTTAATCTCTAGACTAAAGTTTCCTTACCAGAAAATTAAATATCAAATTCTAAGAGTCATATGAGCTTGGCACAAATGTAAACAGAGTTTCCACTGTTTCCTGTCTCTCTGTCCATTTTCTGGTTAGTTTCCATGAACATCCACCCACTAGACCCATGCTGAAATCCACCTCATCTCAGCTCTCTTGTGGTGTTTGAAGAAGATGGCACCTGACTTGTTTGAGTTCTCAGGTGCAAAAGGCTGCTTTCCTCTCCTCCCTGGCCTACCTATCTAGGCACGGCCCTCACACAATCACTGTTATAAATTTGCTTAGTGAAGAGACAAAGGAAAGAACGCATAGATTAACTTGTTCATTCACTCAAGGAATATTTACTGGGTATCTATTACATATATTAGATGTGTCTCATTAAGAACCAAATCCACCTGTTAGGTGGAAGTAGAGGTTGACTTGGGGAGACTTTCCTGAGGAAGCAAAGGTTGGTTGAGATCTGAAGGGAGAGTAGGAGGTGACTGGATGGAAGGGAACAGTTGAGAGAACTGGCCTAGGGCCCTGCAATGGGAAAGAAAGAAAGAAGGGGAGGGAGAGAGAGAGAGAGAGAGAGAGAGAGACAGACCAATGAAGGGGTAGCATGGTCTTTCTCCTCCTTCCTGGCACTCTGCCTCTCATTGGGTTTCTTTCTCAATTAGCACATCTCCATTGCCAGACACATGTGGTTATATTGGCTCAATCTATAAAGCACGTGTGAAACCTGGACACCTTACAACTGTGGTTAGAAAAGGATTTTGTGGTATCTATACAAACACATCCTTGGTTCTCATGGCATGGGAAGCAATCAGTATCCAAATGGAGACATTCTACTTCAGAGGAGCCATTTCTTTCAGCTTTTCACAAACTCACCCCCAATTTTTCGAATTAATACCTTCCATTTTAGCCCTCTCCATTCTCAACGTAATTGCAACGTGTTCCCAAATGGGTTATAGCACTCTAATTTGTTTGTTAGTAAAATCTAGTAAATACAATATGGTAGAATTTAAGGATGCCCTTCTTTCATATGGTGAAAATCCTCAAGGGAGATAAGTTTACTAAGTACAAAGAAGAAAAAGTTTTGGCATTACTGAGAAGGGAGGAGGGAGGGGGAAAAAACACCCTGTAAATGTCACTACTGACTAATTTTATCTATGTTTGGAAGGCCCTGGGGGGTTTTAGGGCTTTCCATAGAGATTAAAAAGTGACATTCTTATGAAAAAGAAATGCACAGCCTTTGCCCCCTGGAGCATTCACCCCCACATCCATAATTCAGGTGAATAGGAATTTCAGGAGCCAGAGCACAAAGCTTCCCACAGCAAGCAACCTCACCCGCTGTCAGTTTCAACAGGTCAGTGGCATCTCTAAAGAGACCGTGAATCAAGCATGTCTGTGTCTGATAGCTTTCCCCAAGCCACTGTGGGCTTATGACAGTGCCTGTTAGAACTGACTCTCCTGAACTCATACTATTATTTCCATTTATGCTTGACTTAGGACAGTGGACCTGGCAGGTCAGATGCCCAAATGCATTCCGATAAGCCTGCCCTGAAAGCTCTTTCAGATCATTGGGACTCCAAGAAAGCTTTTTTTGTTTGTTTAAAAAAAATTTTTTTAAAGGCATTTGTATTATGCTGGTATTCACTAGAGGAATGGACCTGAGCAGCAAGGAATATGACCTGTTCTGGTTTTAAAATTCTACACTGTTTTGTAAAGACTTATACTTGCAAATTTGGTTTTTTTTTTTTCACATACCAACTTGAGGACATTAAATTAAAAATAAATTTTTATAATAGTGGTTCATTATATGAGTCTCTGTACTGTTGTGAGTGCTTGAAATGTTCTATGCTATATGGTTTTTCATGACAAAAGCAAAAAGAAATAAGCACAGCATTCCACATGCTTCAGGGTCCTTGCCCCTCTCTTCGCCTTCACCCAAGACTTCTCTAACTAGGGAACATCTGACAGTTGAGCTTTCAGCTCTAAGTCTGTCCTGAGTCACCACTCATTTTCCTCAGTTGCTTAGAAGCAAGCTTGATATTTTGTTCTTACATCCCAACAATACTTATAAAAAGGAACTCTTGTTCTCAGTATATTAGAAATTATAGGTTCATTTCTTCTGAGAAGGAAGTTACATATTAATAGGCATTCAGATGTTATTTTTACCCTTTATTTTAAAGGTAAAGTTTCCAAGGACATTAAAAATTGCAATAGTGTGCTGGGAGTAAATTTTACTCCTACGTCTAAGAAACAAATTCACAAAAGATGACGTCATAGTAGTTATATTTTGCAATACGACAATTGAGGATTTTACAACCGCCTTAAGTTTCAATCACAACACAGATAAGTAAAACATTGAAAATGAATTCTTTAAATGTCATTGACACAAATTTTTTTTTAAAAAATCCATTGAACATTTACAAAGTTAATAATAATGCACTTATTATGCTTATGGAAATCATGTGGGGTGAAAATATACTAGCTTCTTAGGAACTGTTATAAAAACTCCACATTCTATCTATGCTGCTTCTGGGTCAGCAGAGGTATTCTACACCCAAATGAAAACCATCCTCTTAGTAGATGTTTTCTAGTACACTCAAGTCCAGGACAAGTGTACTTTTCCTTCCCTCCTGCCCTGTAGATGATGACTGAGGTACACACAGAGGAGGAAACATAGAGAGCTGAGGACTTCGTGCCAACCTTGACTCAAGTGCTATCCCACACTAATCCAAAGCTCATCAAACCATCTTCCTGGGCTCTTGATGAGAACAGAAAGCTAATTTTTCATACTGCATCAAACATCCATGGATTATTTAAAAAATAAAACAAAACACTTAGAATCTACTTGAAAATATGAGACATTTTGAACTAACAGGGCATTAGCCAGTCTGACTTTGTGAAAACCCCCTTTATGCTTTAATTTGATTTATAGGACAATTTTTTAAAGTAGTTCTTATTACTTTTGAAATCATAGTGTACCTTTAGGATAGGCTGACAAAGGATTGTTTTATGATATTTCTTGCTTAGTGACTAGGTAAAAAAAGACTTTCAATGAACCATTCATTAAGTTCTAAAATGTCCAAATGTAATTAGGAAACCATTTGTTCCATTCCTTTTTAAACATTTCTATAAAATTCTATTCTGACTCAAGTATAATGAAATTAGCTTTTTCTGGGTCTGAATTGTCAGCCTAACCATTGGCCACTCTTTTTATTTTATTTTTCCCAATGCTGGGGTTCAAACTCACAGCCTCACACTTGCTAGGCAAGTGCCAAACTGTTGAACTACATTCCCAGCCCCACTGCGTCTTAATCAGGTGATACCTGTTAGCACAGGAGTTGCATACAGCCTTCAAGAAGGACAAACTGCACTACCCAGACTTTCTCAAGAACCTCTGCTCCATGAGGGTTGGGGGTCAACTAGCAATCTTCCAGGGCAAACAGAGCAAACCATAAATTATGAGCTTCACAGCAGCTTTCCAGAGGCACACAGCAGTGGCAGGGGCCCTGGGTTGTGAACCAGCACATACTGTTATTTCAGCATGTGTGTTGGTGTGAATGCCACCACATCCACAGGTCTTTGTCCCCTTTGTTCACTCATTTCTCTTGCCCATAGCTATCCTTCAGAAGTTGGTATCTTGACCCACATTCCAGAAGGCAGCCCAGCCAACTTCTTGAAACCCAGCACCTAAATAGTCTCATTTTTGTGCTAGATGACAGAAGCAAAATTCCTTCCCTCCTGCCCTGTAGATGACGACTGGGGTACACACAGAGGAGGAAGCATAGACAGCTGAGGACTCCATGCTAAACTTGACTCAAGATCTATCCCACACTAATCCAAAGCTCAGCTAGACTCCCATCAAACCATCTTCCTGGGCTCTTGGTAAGAACAGAAAGTGAATTTTTTTATGCTGTATATGATTTGGTGGATTCAACAAGAGCCAAGAGAGTGAGGTTTCATTTAAGCATTAAACAAGTTCAGGGAGAAGATATGACTTAGCTAGAGTAGATATGCATAAATATAGAAATGGGATTTCTAAATTCACTTGAAAAGTTAAAGATTTGTGTTTATTTCCCCCGAGCCCATTAAAATGGCATTAGAAAGATGATTTTTTAAAGAAAAAATTTGCTAAGCAGCCAAGGGACTCTGCATTTGGAGGGACTCCAGTCACAGAATTGGGGCAGTGTGAACCACCAAGAGTGACAAGGTTAGGTGAACTAATCAGTTGATAAGGAGATGAGTGCACATCAACACTGCCCCAGGCACCAAACTTAGCAAAGCTTGGCTTTGGAAGCTTGGAAGACAGATTCATGTCTTCCAGGTAAGACACTATTTCCCCGCTGGGGAAACTAAATGTCCCAAGAGAAACCTGACCCCATCCCCTGCATATAATGTCACTTAAATTTCCTCCAATAGAAAAAAAAAATGAGAGCTCTTGCCAGATTATCCTTCAGAGAAGCCTACTAGCTAGGAAGCCCCAGCTTTTTGATACCTCTCCCTTAACAATAAGTGACCGAAGAAGAGGGGAGGTGATATTGGTCAAATTATATTGTTATACTGTGTGAATGTAACAACAGATTCCATTACTATGTACAACTATATTGTGCCAACAACAACAACAAAAAAATGGGAATAATTAAATAAATAAATAAATAAACAAACAAACACGTTTTTGAATACTCATAAGAAGAGTGAAAAGACATTTGCCAAACTATTAACAGTAATCTTTTGAGTGGTGAAATAATAGGTCATTTTTGTACTTAGTTCTTCTTTATCTATACTTTCTAATCTTACAAAATAATCATGCTCTACTAACAAACAAAAAGTGACCAAGACATTTGAGAAAAGCCACATCTTGAAAAGAAATAGACCAGAAAAAATAAAAAGAAGAAGAAAAAAATAGACTAATCAGACATTGATAACATGTTGTAAGATAATATTAATTTATTCAGAGATATAAGAGAAGATACATTCACCTAGCAGAACACTGCATCTGGCCCCTGACTTTCAATGGCTCAATTTGAAATTTTTAAACTACACAATGGTGCAAAAGTAATATACATTCAGTAAAAAACACTACAAATTTTGAATTTGGATCTTTTCCTGGGCTAGTGACATGTAGCTCTGTATTCTCTCATCATGCTGGGAAATGGGAGCAAACTGCAGCTCCCAGATGGCCAGTTGGTCACCAGGACAAATACCAGCACTCTATAGTGTCTGAGGTGCTAAGCTATGATGTCTGGTAGGTTACAGGTACTAAGTGTGTTCCTAGCTTATAATATTTTAACTTACAATGAATGGGTTTATCAGGTAATATGACTTCATTGTAAGTTGAAGAGAAGCATCTGTATTTTTAAAAAGAGAATTCTTGGGAATTCTAATGTTATAGGAGAGATAAAGCTAAGAACTTGAGAGGAGAAGGAAGATTTAAAAAAGTGGTTCAATCCAGGACAACCAATAGCCAAAGAGAATTTTAAAAAAAAGCTAAGAGAGGTGGAGTGCAGGGCCACACAATGCTCCCTGAATGCAGTCAGAGCTGATGTAACTCAGCACATCATAGAATGTTGAATTCTGAGCCAACAATGAAAAAAGAAAAAAAAAATAACTACAACAAAATTTGTTGCCAAGTCTTCAAAAGAACTGCCAGACCCAGACACTTCTAAAACTGAAAGTTAAGGTGAAACAAACTTAAGGGCTGAGTGAAAGTGATTTAAATAGCAATTAGGGCCTTCAGTCCTCTCCTGTTCCACCTCACTGAGCACTTCTTCTCCACCCCAACAGAATATGGCAGGTTTATTCTTTCTTTCTTTTTCTTTTCCTTCTTCTTCTTCTTCTTCTTTTTTTTTTTTTTTTTTTTTTTTTTTTTTTTTGCAGTGATAGGTATCAAACCAAGGGCCTTGCACATACCAGGCAAACACTCTACCCCTAATCTTACAGGTTTATTCTTAAAAGGAACTCTTTCAAAAGTGGAAGTCAACTGGCACAGTGGTTAGTTTGAGAACAGTACCACGAAGCTTGGTATTTAAGACCCCAAAATGCTGACATCTCAGTTCTCTTTCTCCAGCCTCCTTTCCTAGTTAGCTACTAAAACACTGGGAGTGTACTTGTAACCACAGTAGAAGATAAGAATAGTTTCTTTCTGGAGAATCTGATTAGCCCAAGAAGAAAGACCAGAACGGATTCAACTAGAAGTTTCCTAGAATAAAAAAACTCCCCTCGCTCACCCTCTAGTTAGGCTGAAAATCAACAAGACGAGCTCAGGGCCCCAATCAGTTATTTAGTCCTCTAATGCTTATCAAGGGTTACCAGGTATCTAAGGAAAACTTACAACAAAAAAACTATAGAATAAAACAGAAAATCAATTTGGAGGACACAAAACACACAGTGACTGAAACTGAAAAAGTATCAAGAATACACTCAGGGAAATAAGAGACAATGATATGTCCATGATAAAAGAATAGGAAACTATTGAAAGGAACATTCAAGTCACAAAAGAAAGAGAAGAAGAAAGGGTGGGGAGAAGAAGAACTAGAAATTAATAAACATTAATGGAGGTGATGAAAAACTTTCAAAAGAAAGATCAGAAAATAAAGTTGAGGTATTCTAGCAAGGAGAGTAAAATAATAGAAAAAAGAAAAACTGAAGAAATTGGAGAACCAATTCTGAAGATCCAACATCTAAGTAACAAGTTTCAGAAAGAAGAAACAGAAAACCAAGGGGGCAGAAATCATCAATAAAATAATTCAAGCAAATGACTCAGAGGCAAAAGATATGAGTTTCCAAATTTCCTGAAAAGGCTACTTGGGGCCATAGAAGAGTGGATGAAAAGAGATTCTCCCTGGGGCTGGGGTTGTGGCTCAGTGGTGTAGTGCTTGCCTTGCATGTGTGAGGCACTAAGTTCCATCCTCAGCACTAATAAAAATAAATAAACAAAATAAAGGTATTGTGTCCATCTACAACTAAGAAAAAATTAAAAGAGAGAGAGAGAGAGAGAGAGATTCTTTCCCAAGAACATCATTGTGGAATTTCAGAATGAGAACAGAAAAGATATCCTCAAAAAGGATTTTTTTTTTTTTTTACTTGAGCGCTGGAGCATGTTTTCTCCCCAAACAAGAGAGTAAACCAAAAAAGAGGAAAAGATGAGGAATACAACTTGAGAGAAAAACCCAGGGATAGTGAAGGAAGTCTCAGGTGCTATGGTGGGTATAGGTCTGTGTCAGGTTGTCAGCTCCTCAATAGCCTACAGAGCACACTCAACCTGAAAGGATGAAGGGGCAGAGTGGCGGGGAGGAGAGCCTGCTAAAGAGGAAAGAAGGAAGGAATAGACCACCAATGTTGGTTGACCTCACATCTGTTAGAAGGTGCGTCTATTAGAAAGTGCATACCACCCCCCCCCCAAAAAAAAAAGCAAATAGTGGGGGGAGCAAAAAATTCAGAAAAGAAATTATCGTAGTCCACAATAATAAACTAGGAATAGTATTTGCATCAGTAAGTTATGTAGAAATGTTTATCTAGTCAAAAATTATATTATCTGGGTGGGTAGGGCAAGGAATAGAAGAGAGGATGGTATACTAGACCTGGAAGCTCATCTATTGGAATAGGTGCTTATGTCTAAAGTCACAATTGCAAACAGTATAATATAGCCATATTATTTAGAAGTGCCAAGATATATACACCAGAAGAAATAGTCAAAAGATTTAAAAGTAGTTACCTCCAGGAAGAGGAAATGGAAAAGTGTGAGGAGTAATCCAGGGAAACTGCTGTGTTTTGCTCTAAACTTTAAATCCTATTTAACTTTTTGATAATGTTCATGTATACCTTTGATGATTAATTTTTTAAAAACTTTTTTTTTAAATGAAACAATGAAAAAGCATAGAATATTCAGTTCTCAATGAGTCAAGGTAGTGATACACTATCCACTCCTCCAAATAAGGGACCACTTTTACTCTCTTCCTTCTGAGCGTCTAGCACAGAGTAGGCACACAATAAATATTTGTTGTTTGATTGATGGTTTCATTGAGTAATTAAAACAAACTGTCAAACATATTAGTGGGTTTCTTAAGCTACATTAATAGAAAGTTCTAGGAAAAAATTAATAGCTAATGTTGTGTGTCAGTCTCTGTTTTAAGTGCTGAGCACATTTTTCATCATTTAACCCTTATAATCTCATGGGGAAGACATCAACAATTGTCCCTATCTTATAGACAAGGAAACTGAAGGATGGCGAGGTTACAAGCCTGGTGCAGAGTCACTATCTTGGAACATCACTTTTTCATCAGTTGAGATCCCCTCCACCTTTCCCCCCTGTCCTCTATGGTTTTTCTCTTCTTTGGTTTTCTCCATTGTTTGAATGGTACTCATCCTATGGCAACTTCTTAAGAGTATTTATGTAGAGGCAAACTTTGTTAATCTTTTCAAGACTGCATGTCTATGCTAATTTACACTGAGTTCAAAATTGTATTCTAGCTTCTAGTATTGCTTCTTATTTATTTATTTATTTATTTACTTATTTATGTATTTATTTAGTTTTCGGCAGACACAACATCTTTCTTTGTATGTGGTGCTGAGGATCGAACCCGGGCCGCACACATGCCAGGCGAGCGTGCTACCGCTTGAGCCACATCCCCAGCCCCTAGTGTTGCTTCTGAAAAGTCTAGAGCCATTCGGATTGCTGGCTCTTTGTATGTAATTTGTTCTGTCTTAATTTGAAGCTTTCAAGACCTTCTCCTTGTCTCCAGTGCCCTGAAATTTCACAGTGCTGTGGTGGGTATAGGTTTCTGTCCTTGCATTCTGGTGGGCATTCCACAGGCAATTTCAGATAGAAAATTTGTGTCTTCCAGCAGGTAAATGTACTTGAATTACTTTGATGACTTATCTTCCTATAAGCTTTCTCTGTTCTCTCTTTTGATCACCTTTATTCAAATGTTATACTCACAGGATGAATTCTCTAATTATTTTACCTTATTACTCCCTGACCACCCCACCCCCTTTCTTTTTCTACTCTTATTTCTGAGATGTTTTCTCAACATTATCTTCCAACTATTCTATTGAAATATTCATTTCTATGTCATTATTAATTTCTAAGATATTTTTGTTATCATTCTATTAGTTATGTTTTCTAGCATTCTATTTTCATTTTGTGGTTAAAATATCTTCTTTTATATTTCTAAAGATATTAACAACTTTTTTTCCCCTGGAAGTTTCTACTTTTTGATGCTATGATGAGTAAAAGAGAATTCTAAGATGTGTCTTTGCCCTCAAAGAGCTTCTAGTAGAGCTGGAGTGGAGAAGATGAACCTATCAGAAACAACAGAAAACAATACGAGGTATGATATGGCTAAGGGCCACACTTCTTCTGCTGCCATTGATACCACTTGTTAATGTTTATTTATTACTGTTCCCATGGGTCCTTCACAGTTTCCCATCTTGGATGACAGTCCCATAAAGGGACTGTGGCAAAGGGGAAGGCTTATCCTAATTGACGGAAATCCATCAAGATCCAGCCCATGATCGGAGGCAGATCCCACTAAATGTCAATTACATGCCCCTCTAGTCAGTGTGATAACAAGAATGTCCCCCACACATTTTCAAATACTTTGGGGAGTAACTACCCAAGTTTGCATACTACTCTCTCTTTTTTTTTTAAGGTGGCTGCTATATAATGAAGGACAAGCAGAAGAAAAATTGGCAATACAACTATAATATCCATTATAGTATTATCATCCCCCATTTCAGGGGTGAGAAAACTGAGATTCAGAAATTCTAAGTAACTTGTCCAGAGTTACTTTGTGATCAAAGGAAAGTCACTTAACTTCTCTAATCCCCAGTTATTTCTTCTGTTATAGAGAACTAATAATGCTCATTGGGAAGTTTGCAAACTTTGTGCTTCACATAAGCTGAGCACATATTTTCAAACATGTATACACTTAAACATTAACCTGCCTCCACCCCAGAACAGAATAATGAAAACATCAGAGATGACATCAAATGACCTCTCCCCAAATTGTCTCAAACACTGTGATCTACGTTCCTTTTCAGCTAACATGCTCTGAGTTGTGATGAATGTGTGTGTGCATGTGTGCATGCGTGTGTGTGGCAGGCAAGGTAAGCTTTTCCTGACTTAATTTTTCCACCTAAGTGGCCCTGGGGAAAAGACAGAAGTTAGCTAATATGCAATTATGATAGATTAGCTCTTAAAATATGACAGATGACTTCGATGTGATCCCTAAGCATACACAATCTGAGCATACTTAAAAGGAACTCCACCCCAGTGTCATGAGCTCTGAGTTATCTCACCATCTGTGGTTTATCTCACTCCTCTCCTGCCTGCCCTGCCACCTTGTAGGAAAATCTGTTGTAAGTGTCTTCTTAGCAACACTCTACTCATGGACAGGAGCCTCTTCCCAAAAAAAAAAAAACCCACCCAGTTCCTGGAACCCTTCTCCACCCTCTGGGTAGGCTCCCTTATACACCCAGCCCCAGATCCTAAAGCCCCAGCCCCACCAGATTGCAGCTCCACAGACTAATCAGAAACAGAAGGTAGTTTCCTGGCATCTTGCCCCACCATGCTCCCTGAAAGCAAATAGTTACTAAAGAATCACTGTTTATTGCTTATTCCCTTCCTGCCTTTGTCATCCTTTTGGCAGGTATGACTGAAGAGGGTAGAAATGGCATCCAACTTATTTGCAAGACACCCAGTACAATGCTACCTTCTTTATTCATTCTTTTATTTATTTAACAACTGAATATTAAATATCTCCTCTGAGCAAAGCTAAATGGGAACCTCTGCCCTCTGAAAACCTACAGGCAACAGAAGCCAGGGCACCAGATAGCTGTGCAATGGGAAAGCACTGAGTCTTGGATCTGCTTTGCAGCTGGCTTGCAGGGTTTACAGATTCATTGCCTCATGTCTATGGTACTGGGGAGTCTGTGCTTGCACACATGGAGTTAGGCAAGACTTCACAAAGAGGGGCACTGAGGCTGTCACACTTCCCAGGCACACAACAGGACAAGTGCTTTCCAGGGAAAGTAGGCAGCAGTACATGGGCACAGCATCCAGCACGTGCAGAGAAGCTGGATGATTCAGCATTACTGAAGCTCTGAGTCTGAAGCAGAGTAGCAAAAGCTGTAAGTCTGGATAAGTAGACAGGAACTAGATTAAGAGGCTGAAATGGGGAGCCACTGAAGCACTTTTTAAAATTAATTATTTTTTTCTAGTTGACAAAAATTGCATTTATTTTTCATTTACCACATGATGTTTTGAAATACGTACACTCTGTAGAATGGCTAAATTGAGCTAGTTAACATGCAGAACCTCCCAAACTTACTTTTTGTGCTGAGAACACTTAACACCTGTCCTATGAGCAAGTCCCAACAATACAATACATTGCTATTGACTATGGTCACCATGTTGTAAATAGATCTCTTGAACTCTTGAAAGTCTGCAACCTTTGACCAACATCTTCCTAACAACTGCTACTCCCAACTCATTGAAAAATTCTAAATTAGGGATTGACATGATCAACTCACTATCTCATGTCAAAAAGATCAACTCCCTATCCTCATTCTGTCAGTAGGAGCAGAACAGATGAAGGCAATGAGCAGGGAAGATTTGAGGTAAGATTGGGCAGGCTATGATGGGGTCTAAGCTTGGCAATGACCCTGCAAGACAAAAGAATTGGATCAAGAACTTGATAAGGCAGAACTCAGGTGAGAAGGGGGAAGACTTCACCTCATCAATACATAGACTGGAGGAGGTTGAGTAGATTTGGGGGAGAGGAAGGTCTGAGTGGAGTTTGGTATCTGTTGCCTTGGAGATGCCTACAGGATGTACAAGTAGAAATATCCAGGAAGGGTCACTGGGGTCATGGGCTCAGTCCAAGGTTGAATTGAGATGAACATCTGTGGAGCCACACCTATAGAGATAAGAGGGCTGCCACAGCAGGCAATAATGAAGAAATTCCCTGGGAAGAGTGTATGGCAGGAGGAGAAAAGAGGCCCAAGGATGGATTTCTGGAAACACATGAAGAGGTCATCTAGAGATAACAAAGGGATTGAGAAAAACATAAGTAAGTGTGGTCTGCTCCTCCTTTGGATCCTGACATTGTTTCCTTCTCATACAACACAAGTATTGTGAAATTAAACCAATAAAACCTTGTACATTACTATATTAGATCACCTAAAGGAATGTACACAGTCGAAATTACCTCAAACTGGTGGCTGAGGACATATTTCAGTGTTTGAGCACTTGCCTAGCATGTATGAGGACTGAGGTTCCATTCATAATAACCCCCCTCCAATAAATAAATAAATAAATCAGCAAGCTAAGCTTCTTTCTCTGTTCAAATCAAGGTAGCATGCTTGACCTACAGGTACGTGACACTGTTTGCATAGTTGTCTCTGTTTGGGCCCAGTTGAATTACTCTGCCAAGGGGTAGAGTCAGAGAAAGACAGGAAGGACCATTTCCTTTCTCTGGAGCTGTATATTGGGGGAGGGGAGGATTTGAACATGAAGACACTGAGCTAAATGATACAAGATGCCAAGAATATCTGGGACAGACAACTCTGAGGGAAAGAAAAAGATCTCAGTGACTTTTGGGGAGAAAGGTTTTTTCCTTCTTTATTAAAACAGCTGCAGGGTGTGTGTGTGTGTGTGTGTGTGTGTGTGTGTAGTTAATGAAATTCATTTTAAACCCCAGTTTCCACCATATGATGACCTCTTACATTTAGGGATAACATATAATTTATTTAAATGTTGATTTTTAAGAAGTAGAGACTTTTCCATATATAGGAAACTTAAGAATAAGCAAGCCCTGACCTCTGCTGATTGGAGGTCAAGATAATGGTTACATCTGGAGGGTGGTTATTGACTGGAAAGAAGCTGGACAGAGTTCTGTGGGACAATGGGAATGTTCTATATCTGATCTGAAAGATGGTTACATAGGAGACATATGAAAAAATTCTCCAGGTTGTACATTTAAGATTTGGGCATTTTACTGTACATAAATCCTACATCAATAAAAATAGGTAATCTGACACAAACTAAATACAGCATGCATTCTTCCCCAGACACACACACACAACACAATCACAATGGATCCAGGAAGGAGAGTGAAGTCACAGGAAGACTAATCCATACACAAGCCAAGGAAAAGGAAGGAGCTAGAAGACAGACCCTGTAGGATCCTTGAGCTGATGTAATGAAAAACAGAGTGATGGGTGGGAAGATCAGAGGCTGTGACCAGGGTGGGGTGTCAGCAGGGTGAAGGAGTCCTGCTAGAGAGCCAAGTCCAAGGTGAGGCCGTTGGTGTGAAAGGCTGGAAAAGTAAAAAGGAGGTGGAGAGCATTAGAACTGAGAAGGTCTCCACAGAAATGGAACATCAGAAGCATATGTTATATGGTCACTAAGGCTCCCCCAAGAAGACATCAGGAAGAAGAATCATACATGTCAAAGATAGAAAAGTGACTGGGAAAATGGCCAAGGAGATGAGTAAGTGACAGCTTGAGAGGAGGAAAGCAAGACACTGAAGTGATTTATGACTGTGTTTTGATGATAGTGGTGGGGTAAAATGAAGTAACTGATCTACAGTATAGTACTCTTTAAAGCACAGAGTTGTGAAACTGAAAGGTTATTGGAAAATGATATTTTGAAATTTAAAAACATTGGTACTTATTAGATGTGTAGGTCATTGACTAATAAATGAACTGACCAACTGTCCAATAATCAGAAGGAAATCACTTTCTATCTCCTCCCCAAAAGAAAGTATTATAATGAGTCCACCCCCCAAGAAAAAGTGTTGAAATGAGGGTGGGAGCTAATTGACAACTGTATTACATTTGGTGTTATGTTATTGTGGGTGGAGTGTACCCAAGTTTTACTGTAATAAATGAAGTGTGATCCAAAAGAGCACCAACACCATTTATCACTATCACACCTACTCTCCTGCACAGAATATTCCTCAAAGTTTCCAAGTGAGGCCAGAGGAAACTGTAATCTGTGCATGCCTGGGCAGGAAGCGAAGTGTAACCAACCTGTAAGAATTTCTACTAGGAATTCAGATAAATTCTCATAAAGGACCATCTAGTTTGGGGGATACAGAATGACCGAGGCAAGCGACCACGCTGGGAGACAGCATCTCCCGGGCGTTTGGCTGGGAGAAACTTGGCCAGCCCCAGCATGCTTTTATGCTATGGGGGGCTCTTTCCTCTCGTCAGCTCTTTTTCACTCCTTTCTCCTTGTCAGTCTCATCAGAGCAGAAGTCATTCTAAGAAATCAAGGAATTAAAGATTAATTTAACCATCTGCCCTTGGAAATTTTGAAAAACAGATTATGTCATGAGGAAAAGACATCTCTAAGAATAAACTTTAGACTTCAAGGCACCTGGACCTGAGAATTCAGAATAATACTTCCCAGGCTCCTATCTGCCAGTTACCTGCCTGGGTCAAATTCATCAGTAGCTGGCAGTCTAGTAAAGAATTGAGTCTGTAGTTCCAGCCCGTCTTCAGCTGGGAAATGTACCCTGAGTTGGTTTCACAGCTTTTTCTATCAGGTACACCCTGTTTTCCAACTTGTATGGATTAACATACATTGTATTTGGAGGATTTTATTTTTTAGTTTTTTAAAAAGATACCATTTGAAAGTAAATAAAAATATCCTTTTGTGAAGTTCCAGTAAGATGAAAATCTTTTACTGTCTGCATCTTCTTGAGGCTGCTTTCCAAAAACTACAATAAAATCAGTTCCTGTCCATAATCTTAGGAACTATGAGAAGTTAGACTTAAAGTTTAAAAATATGAAATAAGTATGGGGCAGATAAACCCAGCTTAACACATATGTAAAGATCAGCTCTCTCATAGGAAAATTATAGTCCAGAATAATACAGATAAAGCCAAGTAATTAAAACCAAAAATTGAAACCAAGTAGTCAATCATTTTAACATGTAATCGACTGTTGGCTTAATGCCACTAGAGTAAAATTCTTCCTGATTAAACTAAAGATATAGTGATTTTATAACATATCTGATAATAAAAATATTAAATTTCTTTTAAAATTTCATAACCTTAAGCCATGCAGAAAAGAGAATTTCAGATAAGGATTTGGTTGAAGTAGTAATAGACAAAAACAAACAAATAAACAAACAAATTGGAGAAACTCCTTAATTACTTTTGAGTAAAATGAGAGTCCAAGCAAAAGATTAAAATATTCATTCCTTAACATCATAGATGCAAAAATGCAAAATTTTGTTCAATAACCTATTTACTTTTCTGACACCAGTTTCTACATCTTCTATTAAAACAAACAAATTAGGTCTGGTGGTTTAATATGGGAGGATGTACCATATAAGAATCTTACCCTAGAATACCTCACAGGGATTTCTCATCAATTCTGGGCAGCATTTCCATATCCCAGACAGCTCCTAGACATGGTGGTTGACTGATACAATAGCCTTGATTATACAGCTACAATGTTGTTTCTTGAAGAGTGATTTGTGATTCTTCTTTTTCAAAACTATAGACCCTGGTCCCCTTCCTATCCCTTATGAATTGGAATTTCTGAAAAAAAGTGGCCAGGTTTGCAGGGAAATGGATGGCACTAGAGCAGNAAAGAAAGAAAGAAAGAAAGAAAGAGAGAAGAAGAAGAAGAAGAAGAGGAGGAGGAGGAGGAGGAGGAGGAGGAGGAAGAAGAAGAAGAAGAAAAGAAAGAAAGAAAGAAAGAAAGAAAGAAAGAAAGAAAGAAAGAAAGAAAGAAAGAAAAAAGAAAAAGGAGGAAGTATTTGCAGCATCTATAACAAAGGATTGATATCCTCTTATACAGAGGGTATCTTAACTATATGTAATGATTTGTACTTCTTTACTCATTACTATGTGCCAAACCATTTTAAATGGTTAGTATACATTAACTTATTTAATCTTCACAACAACCCTTTGGGGAAGATATGTTTCATTCTAAGGCTAAGTAATTATCCAGGGTCACACAGCTAATAAGGAGTAGAATGAGATTTGGCCTCAGACATTGTGACTTCGGGTTGATAACCACTCTGATTGTTGCCAGTGAGTTAGTGGAGTTTTATGTATCAACACATACAAAAAAGAAAAGAGATGAACAAAATAGAGGACTAAAAACTTAAATAAGCAAATTGTCAATAGTATATCTGACCATGAAACACATGTAAATATATTCAAACTCATAATTAAAGAAATACTATATTAAACATTGATAGCATTTATACCCATTTAAATGATGAAGATTTTAAATGTTAAGTATCTGATGCTCGCCACAGTACTTAAAAAGGGATGCTTCCATACAGTGCTGGTGGGAGAATTAACTGGTGCTGCCTTTATGAGGGCAAGAAGGCAACATTTATCAAAAGCCTTCTGATGTGCAGGCTCTTTAATCCTACTTCTAGGAATTTATTCTGAAGAAATGTCAAAGTACAAAAACACTTGTGCAGGGCTAGGGTTGTGGCTCAGCAGTAGAGCACTTGCCTAGCACACATGAGGCACTGGGTTTGATTCCCAGCACCACATAAAAATAAAATAAAGGTTATTGTTTCAACCTACAACTAAAACAAATATATTTTTTAAAAAGTTTGTGCAATCATGTTCATTTCACTATTGCATATGACAGAAAAAATGAAAATCTACATCTAGAGAGTTGAGCTAATAAAATGTTAAGCTAATAAAATGAGGCTATTGAAAATAAATCTTGACACAAATCATATAAAAGGATGAATATAACATATTACCAAATTTTAAAATATATAGAACAGGAAGCACAGTATGATGGCGCTTTTGTAATATGAATAAAATGCTTAGAATGATTAGATAGATGATAGGCAGGCTAAATTAATAATAATGGAGACTTCAGGGTAGTAGAATTATGAATAGAATTATGAATAGTTTTTCCTTTGTGCTTTTTGGTGTTTTCCAAATTTTCTGCATTGAGCATGTTTTGTAAATAGGGAGGAAAACACTCATTCTTAAGAAAAAATAGGGGGAAAAGTAGCAGGAAACATTTTTCCAGCCAAGAAGAGGGACAGAACACAATGTCAGATTGCTGGAGAAAAGAGAACTGAGCAGAACAAGAAAGAAAAAAAAAAGGAAAGAAATGGAAGAGCTGCTGGCATAATGCTGTCACGTAAATAAACCTGGTTGAATTCCTTGTTAGCCTGGGGTCAGGTTGCCTTCACCAGTGGCTGAAGCTGCAGGTTGGAAGAGAAAAAGTGAAGTACTTCATCACCACTTCATCACAGCAAAACAAGACCTTCACTTTCAATCTCTCCAAACACTTATTAGAATAAGTGAATGTTTGGTCACAAATTTCAACATTAAAGGAGAATAGTTCTGATGACATATGGGGAAGGAGCCTTGGAATTATTCAAGGAAGCCAGGGGAATGCACAGCAGGGGAGGATCCCTGCAGTTTGAAGAAGTTAGCATGGAAGTGATGCAAGAAGCCTTGGGAAACATTGTGTTATGGACAGCAGTTGGGTCTCTTTCCATGTCCATAATAGGGCAGAAAAAGAATGATTTCAACTAAGCAAAGCCAGAACCCTCTAGCTTGCAGGAACGTTTGACCCTCAAAATTTTTCTGAGAATGGTCATGGAGCCCTCCCTGCCCCAGAGACATTTAAGAGCAGGAGGATGTCCATCCCCTATCTGGGGATAGAGAGGAAAGCTCCCAGTGGCAAAGATATGTACTCTAGGACATTATATGGGCTTTTTTTTAAGCACTGTGTTTCTATAAACAATGGAGGGATACTTATTTTTAGATTCTTAGCTCTTACCTCTCTGGGCTGACTTGTACCTTATAAATCTCCATCACATACCTCTCTATCTCATGACACAGTTTTCTTCTTTATTTTTTACATAGATATTTTACTGTCCATTTGGAGGAAAGAGAAACTATTTAGGTAAATTAGCCCCAGCTGCTGCTTTATCAGAAACAACTCTTTCCCTTGGCAAAATGATAATGACTATGGACACCGACACAGGTCCTCCCTAGACCATGAAGAGCTCAACTGTGCAAACCCATCTTTTGAGGGTCAAACGTTCAGCAAGCTGCTGCTGCTCCTGAAGATAGGCTATTGGGCAGTAAAGAAAGAATAATTTGGAGGTGGGGACATTATTTCATAGTTTCTGATAAAAACAGGAGATGTGTGTAGGTTTATGTTAAACATTGAGACTAGATGAGAATGTACTTGTGTATGAGAGTGGGGCTGAAGACAAAGTGTAGAAATCCAGAATGCAGTTAAACAAAGGAATGAGAAAAGAAATAGCAAAGATCTAAGAACTAAAAGTCCATTTGTTTCTTGCCACAAAATCACTTTGTCCACCAACACTATTTTTTATCACTCTAAGCATTAACCATGATCTTAGCAGGACTAACTCTTCCTCCCACCCCACACATAGGTGGGTCTGTTTATTTAAATGACTTGTTCTTCAACTACCACATACAGCTAACCTATGTATTTATTTAAATGACTTGTTCTTCAACTACCACATACAGCTAACCTTTATCAGACACTTGTGGATTGGTCTTATTCAGGAGGACAAACGTGTTGGATGTCTACAATAGCCCTCAGAATTCATCAGGACATTATCTATCCACTCTTACAAATCATTTGAGAAAAAGACAAGAAGCTGAAAGAAAAATGAGCAAAAGCACTAATAGAATACTGGCCAATAAAATAGAAACATGATACTAAATATCACAAATAATAATGAAATGGTGAAGGCTAAAAAATGATATTACTCAGTGTTGATCAAAGTGTGCAGAAGTAGACATTGTTTATGAGACTATAAATTAGAGTTATTCTCAGAAGAGAAATGGGACATTTACCAAAACTTTAAATGACATACTCATTATCCCCAGGAAACATGTACTAACATGTCACTAATGTACTTCTAACTTTTCTAGTAGCCACATATTTTAAAAAATCAAATAAACATGTGAAATTAATTTATATATCTTTTAACTCAACAGATTCAAAACATAGCACTGCAACATGTATTCCATACAAAAATTCTTAATGCAATAATGATAATGCCTACCTCCTTGTTATTCTTTTATTTTTCTTGAATTTAATAATCGTCTTGTTTGAATAGCTTGAGAATCTGATACCTATTATACTAACTCATATACAGTCTAATAGCCTTTCATACAGTGTTTCTCTTGTCAGTGCCATCAAGTAACCTCTCAATTCCTAGCTTTCACTTGCTTGCTTTATATCCTCATTTTGATCAAACTCATCCTCTAGGAATTTTTTTTTTGAGGGTACTGGGGATTGAACTCAGGGACACTTGACCACTGAGCCACATCCCCAGCCATAATTTTGTATTATTTAGAGGCAGGGTCTCACTGAGTTGTTCAGCACCTTGCTTTTGCTGGGGCTGGCTTTGAACTCGTGATCCTCCTGCCTCAGCCTCCCAAGCCCCTGGGATTACAGGTGTGTGCCATTGTGCCTGGCTCATCCTCAGCCCTGTTTATTTATTTATGTGTGTGTGTGTGTGTGTGTGTGTGTGTGTGTGTGGTGCTGGGGATTGAATCCAAGGCCTTGTGCATGTGAGGCAAGCACTCTACCTATTGAGCTACATCCCCAGGCCTTTTTATTTTTTATTTTGAGACAGAGTCTTGCTAAATTGTTCAGAGACTCACTAAATTGCTGAGGCTGGCCCCGAACTGTGATCCTCTTGCCTCAGCCTCCCAAGTTACTGGGATTATAAGCATGCACCACCTGCCCAACCTCTAGGAATTTTCACAGTTAAAAAAGATTGGTGTAATGTCTACACTACCTAAAGTGATCTACAGATTGAATGCATTCAATCAAAATCAGATACAAACAGAAAAAAAAACTATCCAAAACTCATTAGCCTCAGGAGATTCTGAATAACCAAAATAATTTTTAAGAAGAGAGATATATTTATAGCATTTACAATACCAGATTCGTAAACATATTTCAAATCTATAATAATCAAAACAATATGCTACTGGCATAAAAATAGACATGTACCAAATAGAATAGAATAGAGAACCAAGAAGTAAACTATTGCATATATTGTCAAATGATCTTTGAAAAGATTGCTAATATCCCTCAGTGGGCAAATTACAGTCTCGAAAGAAAGAGAGTGATGGCACTGACAAAGAGATAGCTAGGAAAACAGAATAAAGTTGGACCTTTTTTTTTTTTTGAGTTGTAGTTGGATACAATACCTTTATTTATTTATTTTTTTATGTGGTGCTGAGGATCGAACCTAGGCGTGCATTCTATCGCTGAGCCACAATCCCAGCCCCTGGACACTTACCTTATACCATCAAAAAATTGACTCAAAATGGATTGAAGACCTAAACTTAGACCCAAAATAATAAAGTTTCTAGAAGAAAATATGGAGGGAAACTTCATAGAATTGGATTTGATGATGATCTCTTGCATATAATGCCAAAAGCACAGACAACAAAGCAAAAATACAAATGGAACTACATTAGACTTAAAAATCTTGTGTATCAAAAGACACAATCAACAGTGTGAATGGCAACCTATTAAATGGGTGAAAATATTTGCAAATCATACGTCTGATAAATAGTTATTACATATATATAAAGAACTCCTACAACTCCAACAACAAAAATATCAAATAACCCAACTTAAAAATGGACAAAGAACTTGACAATAGTCATTTTTCAAAGATGATATGTATGTCAATCAGCATTCTGTCACAACAATTAAATGAGATAATCTACTCATAAAGAGATAAGGTTATTTTGACTCACAGTTTGGGAGGTCTCAGTTCATAATCAGTTGGCCCAGTTGCTTTGGGGACTGTGGTGTGGCAGTACATGATGGAAGAAGTACATTGAGTGGAGCAAAACTGTTCACCTCAAGAAAGTAAAAGAGAGGAAGAGGAGGGACTTGGTAGGATGTCTTTGGGTCTCAGGATTGTGCCCTCAAAGGGTAATGTTGGACCCTGTCTCCTCTCTGCCTTTGGCTTCCTGACCATGAAGTGAGCAGTTTTGTCCTGCCATGCACTCCTGCTGATGTGCTGCCACACCGCAAGCCCCAAAGCAACAGGGCCAACAGATCATGGACTTACACCTTAAAAAAAAAAAAAAAAAAAACTGTCTAGTTTTATCTCAGGTGTTTATTAAAGTGGTGGGAAATTGACTAATACAATAGACAAATGTCCAAAAATCACAAAGAATCAACATCACTAATGGCAGAGGAATGCAAATCAAGTCACTTCACACCCACTAGAGTCGCTACAATAAAAATAATAATTAAAAAAAATAACAAGTATTAGTGAGGATGTAGAGAAATTGGAATACTTGTGCACTTTTGATAGGACTATAAATGGTGTGCCAACAATGTAATACAGTATGGTGGCTTCTCACAAAATTGAAAATAAAACTATCATGATCCAGCAATCCCACTTCTGACTATATATCCAAAATAATCAAAAGTAGAGTCTCAAAATTGATATTTGCATACTCATATTCATAACAGCATTATTCCCAATAGCCAAGAAAAGGAAACAGCCCAAATATCAATGAATGGGTGGATGAATAGATAAACAAAATGTGGTACAGACATAATAGAATACAATTCAGTTGGGAAGGAAAGAAAATCCTGCCACATGTTACAACATGGGTAAACCTTGAGAACATTATGCTAAGTGAAATAAGACACTCAATGAAAAAAAACACTATATGGGCTGGGGATGTGGCTCAAGCAGTAGCGCGCTCGCCTGGCAAGCGTGGGGCGCTGGGTTTGATCCTCAGCACCACATAAAATGAAAAAAATAAAGATGTTGTGTCCACCAAAACTAAAAAAATAAATATTAAAAAATTCTCTCTCTCTCTCTTAAAAAACAAAACAAAACACTGTGTATGATCCCACTTGTATGAGGTATCTAATCAAATTCATAGAAACAAAAAGTAGAATGGTGATTACCAGACTGTGGGGAGGAGGGCTGGGGAGTTGTTAGTGGATATAGATTTTCAGTTTTGCAGAATGAAACAGTTTGGGAGATCTGTTTTACAACAATGTGAACATACTGAACGCTGCTGAACTGTACAACTAAGAATGGTTAAGATAGTACATTTGTT
The DNA here is from genome assembly GCF_001458135.2 of Marmota marmota marmota. NCBI lineage: Eukaryota > Metazoa > Chordata > Mammalia > Rodentia > Sciuridae > Marmota > Marmota marmota. Next base: position 198,649 of record NW_026000153.1, read on the forward strand.
ATGTGTTTCTTACCACAATTAATTTTAAGAAGACTGGAACAATGGCAGAGGACTTGAGTTGGCAGACCCAATTCACCCAGGGTCACACTGCCCCAATCTACACTGATCACCCTGCACATTTGATACACCACTGTCATCCTGGCGCCTCCCTTCACCACTCTCCAGGAGACTCCTTTATCTCAGAGATCTTTCTTTGTTTTGTCTTTTCCTCACCTTCCTCTTTCTTGGCCTGTTCACTCACCTACATAGAGTAGATGCTCCAAGAGCTTCCTGAGAAGGAACATTCCAGCATTTTATTTCTTGGGATGTGCTTGCCTGAAAGTGTCTCTTTTTCACCTTCTCACTTGAAAGTGAGAAGTGACTTAACTTGTTGTAGAATCTCAATTAGAAATAAATGTCCTGCTGGCTCATGCCTGTAATCCCAGTGGCTTGGGAGGCTGAGGGAGGAGGATCACAGGTTCAAAGCCAGTCTCAGCAATTTAGCAAGGCTGTAAGCAACCTAGTGAGACCCTGTCTCAAAATGAAAAATAAAAAAGGGCTGGGGAATGTGGCTCAGTGCTCCTGGGTTCAGTTCAGTTCTTTCAAATAAGAAATAAAGAAAAAAGAATTTTCTTTAATATTTTTAAAGAAATCATTGATTCCTTTTATATATATAGTGGGGGATGGGGATCAATGTATTCCCCCCCCCTTTTTTTTGTTCAGTTTGCTTTGGTTTTGGTTTGCTCTGAGAGATTATAGAATCTTCCTTACTCCCAAAGTAAGACATTTCACAGCTACACTGAAGGTATTTTTTTCAATCATTAGAATGGGAAAACAAAATTGGCCCTTTTATTCTTAAAATTCATGTCCTTCAGTTCTAAAAATGTTCCTTCCTGCATAGTCTCTGCTCTTTCTTTCTGAGGTTTTGTTTGTTGGGTCTCCTGGGCTCATTTTCTAATTTTCTTTTCTGTTTAATCTCCTATTTCAATTGTTTTTCTGCTTTACTTTTTGAGAACTTTCTCATTCAACTCTTTTTTTTTAAATTTTCATCTCTAATATATTTTTTATATGCATGGCTTCTTTTTGTTTCCAAACACTATTTTTATAGTATTCTGCTCTTTCATGGATGAAATATTTTCCCTGAAGATATTAATGTCAGATTCTCTTCTATCTGCTCAGTGTTTCTTCCATGTTCCTTGCTTATTTTGGAATTTTCCAATTAGATGCTGTCCTCACATGGTTAGTTTTCTGCTCATGTTTAAAGGAAGGGGGGTAAAGTGTTGACTGGAGCTTTAAGCTTGCAAATGGGGTCACTGACCTTGACCTTCACTGTGAAGTGAAGGACAATAAACAGTGTCCATATCTTTATGTCATTATTCTGATTGCACAGATAGGATCTACTCTTCCAGTCCTTACCTAGAAGGTGAAGTCCTGACTCCAAAACTCAGGGGACTACTGGGGAAAAATCTGCAGTATGCATATGTTCATTAAGCCCCTCATTTTCAGTACAAAATCTGTGTGTGCACCTGTGCCTTGCAATCTCAGTCTAGAAACCCTGTTTCCCACATCTCCTCCTCCTCCTCCTCCTCTTCTTCTTCCTCCTCCTAAGTGCTTTAATACACCCAGCTCCAGCTGTCAGCTGCTGAGCCCTTGAGCAATAAGTCAGGGCAGGTGTTAGCTTTCTAACACCTGTTAGAGAGTGGCCAGTTGGGGGTTCAGCTTCTCTAGCTCTACTACATCCATTGCCACTCATTCTTCTATCTGCCTTTCCACTTCCAAAACTTTAAGAGGCTTTGCTTCTTCTTATTGGCTCCATCCTTCTACATGTTGGTCTTTTAAAAAATCCTTCCTATAGTTTTGGTGTAGTCCTTAAAACACAGCAAAATCATGTATTCAAGTTCCCATATTAACTCAGAAATCCTCAAATAGATCTATTTTTAAAATAAAAAAATTCAAAATACATGATATACTATGTTCCCACTTATGTGAAAAAAAAGATAAGACTATGTATAGGCTGATAGAAACAAAAATGATATCTAGAAAAATAAAATGAGGCTGAGGTTTCTTTTACTTTTCACTTTGTACCCTTCTGTTGTAGTTGGTTCCTCCAATCACACAGTAGGAAAGTAAACAAACTCTATGTTTGATTTCAGGACCTCTTGAAATACTCTTCCCAATTAAGCCATTCTGCTTTCAGGTATAGAAATAACCTAGAACTTAACTCCTAATCCAGAAAATGAGTAGTATGAAACAGAAAAGACCAAACCACCCTGACTCCTGAAGACTCTCCCACCCTACTTACCACATCCTCCTCTGCCCTACCTCAGCCCTTCACTTCCCCCCTAGCTCAAGCACACAGCATAATCAGGATTCCCCAGCTTGCTGAAACACTGAATGTGTCTGTCTGAAAAAGTTACTCCAAATCTAGTCCTACAGAACCTTCATTCTTTTCACAAACATTCATTTGTGGCAGAGAAATGAGATTGTAATGATGAATTCATTCAAACTTATAGATTCAAATTCTGGTACCACTACTGACAAGCAAATTAACTCTTTCTGAGCCCCAGCTTCCTCGTTTATAAAACAAGGATAATGATAACTGCCTTTAAGGCTCCTGGGAGGACTAAGTGAATTGCTTATCAAAGCTTACTGAGCATCTACCCTCTACCAGAGAGAGTTCTGCATCTGATGATTACAGAAGATATCAAAGTACAGATTCTTGCTCCCATGGAACTTAAGGTCTAGTAGGAAAGACACATTTAGTTTTCTAGAAACAGAAAAAACAAATAAAAAGGTACAAATAACAAATAATATGTTGTGATAGGTCCATAAAGACTAAAATCATAGTAAAGGTTATGGCAGGGGACATGTTTCTTGACAAATTTTTAGAGTTTGGGCAGGAATTCAGTGATTTTGCAATGAAAGTAACCAGAAATGACAGGTAAACAGAAAATGGCTCCCTCTTGGCTAACACTGGGAATATGTTACAAATTCTTCTACTTAGGAGTGCATTGTAAAAGAAATGTTCCTCTTTTGAAGTTGAGACAGACCATAGATTATCTCAATAAAGGCAGATAGATTCCAATGAGCCCATTCTTTGGAGAAAAGGAGAGCTATGCAGGTTGGTTCTTCCCCCAAACTAAAGCGCCAGTTCCTATATGCTCTTTACAGTAATAAAAGCATTGGCAGCATTTACTAAGCACTAAGGGCAGAGGCACTGTATGCCTTATCTCGGAGAGTCCCTGGTTTCACAATGCCAAATTTCTGGTTCTTGGGGACACTCCAAGCTGCCCCAGGGAAGACCTCAGAGCCTCCCCACCCAATTGTAGCCTCTGGCCAATAGTTTATGTGATCTGTGCAACACATAGGCTGTATGCCATAGATCCCAATCACCTATCAATCTTAGAGCCTGTCTAGATATAGAATATAGTTTAAAGCAATTTTTAGTTATGATTTATAATAGTATGAAATATATGAGACGATCTATCCAAAGATCTCAGAGACCACTGTACTGCTATATTTCTTACAGAGAAAGGAATTCAATAGATTATGAACAACTATAGAATTCAAACTTCCTTTCCTGAGTTATTTAGGGTTCAAGCCTTAATACAAATGATGACAGTTCATGCCTCTAGTCTGACTCTGTCCCTGATTTTCATGAGTAAAGGGATTTCCCCAGCAGTTCAGTAAAAGACAGAGAGGAAGGGTGATTTACTAAGTACTTCCCTTCCTTACAGTCACAAGGTCCCTGCTATTTCCTATCTGAGATATTCAGACTAGAAAATATCAGTGAAGATGGGCAAAATGGAAGGTAGAAGTTACCTAAAGAGAATATAAAATTTATGCATGTATTGTAGAGGCACATGCCTGTAATCCCAGCAACTGGGGAAGCTAAGGCAGGGGTTCACAGGTGCAAAGCCAGCCTCAATGACTTAGCAAGATCTTGTCTCAAAATTTAAGAAAAGGTGGGAATGTTACTATTTGGTAGATTACCCTTGAGCTCAATCCTCAATATTACAAAAAAAAAAAAAATTAAAGACATGCTTGTATTAATATGTGCTCGACTAAGTGTAAATATATGAAAGATGGGCCTTTGGTGATCAGGGCTAGGTTAAGATAGATCAGGGAAGATTTAAGGAAAAGCTTAACACAAACTTCATTCATTCACTAAACAAACTTTCTAAATACTAAAAATAGTGAACAAAAGCAGTCTTTTTATCTGCTCTTGTAGAACATTTAATATGATGAGACCAATCAAAATAATTGGAGCATTTATGCAAATGAATGAATTAGATACAGACTGTGATATGCATACACACAGAGGGAAGAAAGGTTTCCAGGAATGCCTCTAAGGAAACCCTAAAAACTGGTTAGTTAGGAAAGGTTTTCTTAAGAAATTAAACACTGAGATAAGAACTACAGGGCAAGTAATGTGCTGACAGGGCAAAGGAGCAGGAAGGTAGGAAAGAATGCTCCAGGCAAATGGGTATCGTGTGTAAGGGCTGATGGCAGGAAGGAGCTGACAAATGCAGGGAGGAGGGGGAAGGAGCACAGTGGGGAGAAAAATGGCACTGGAGGACTAAAGAATCAGGCCTCACAGGATTCTGGCAGCCCCATCATGTTGTGCTCCCAACCTAACAGCCATAGGAGCCACTGAAGGTTTAAGAGGCAGCAGATTCACACTGTGAAAAGTTTGCACTTGAGACCACATAGAAATTTTGATCCAGGTGGAAAGTGATGGCAACTTGGTTGACAGTGGAGACAGAGATGTGGATGAATCTGCAAGATTTACAAGGTGAAATAAATAGGAATTCCAAAAGATTACATGTGGGCTAAGAGGAATAAAGGCATCTGCAGGACTCCAAGATTTTCACCTGGAATCTAAAGAAAGGAGCTGCATCCATGAATGCTGGAAAGACGCAGCAGGTGAACTGGTGCACCCTGGAACTGAGCAGGTGGGTCTTTCTAGAGTCTGTCTTTCTGAAGGATATTTGAACTACTTTACAGTTGGAGATAACGCTAGAGGGTCCCTCCTCCCTTCACTTCATCCCCATTAGGTCACTGCTTTTATTGTCAGAATGCTGCACCCAAAATCAGGAAACTCTGGATCAACTTGGGACTTTTCATTATGAGTTATGGGGTCTAAGGCAAATCACTTCGCCTCTCAGAAGCTCAGTTCTCTGAAAGACAATTGGCACCTTCCTCTCATATAATATGAGAATATAAATCTCCAGAAATATGCATAAATGTCCACATTTATGGATATCTGTCTCTAGTGGACAACAAAGAAGTATAGATTTAAAATAGTTGCCTGATAACACTCAGTAGTTAGACCCAGAATGAAGGCTCAGTTCCAGGTCTGACTCATCCTAAAACTGTAAGAGATGAGTAATAGAGGAGAGAATAGAGACGGTCCCAAGAAGCATTTCCATAACACCACTAAAGATATGTCATAATATAATAGGTCCAGGTCTGGGAAAAGCTGTAGCTGTCCCTCCATCTCCTGGTTGGAGAGCACTACAGTTAAGTTTCATTATTTCATCATTTCCTCTATTGAGCCAGGGCAGGCACCACCACATCCTCCATCAGTGACCTACGTAGGACTCATATTTTACGAAATAAAAAATCCTGAAAACAAACCTAAAATTTCCCTTTGAAACCCATTGGAAGAACCAGATAGACCTCAATTCTACTCTGAGGCTATTTTTTAACCTAAATATCAATAATCTTTCACAAAATTTTTTCAGAATATTGACTCTATAGAACCATGACAAACATGCAATCAAACTTTTGAAAAATAAGGTTGATGTATCCACTTGATATAAGACTTGTGAGATGCTTTCAAGAAAGTCTTGCAAACTTAGAGAAAGCTCTTCAAAGCACCAAACACCCCAAAAGAAGTTATTTTATTGGAATAGATTTTTTTTTAATTCTTCATATAAGCTACCTGCAAAATAGATCTGGATTTTTAGGGCAGTTAGGGCTTTTGAAGGTCTGTTGTTTCCTGGTGGTTTCTGGTGGGCTTATTGTGCTTTTCCAACTAGCCTAGTACTTGCTTTTATATACTTGTCAATGCCTAGTACAGGTAAACATCCAGCATAGTAGCAGTACTGAGAGCAGCATTTATTGAATGCTAAATATTTTACCTGTATTACCTGACTTTTCTTCACACGGGTCCACTTAGATGGGGAAACTAAGGTGATATAGCAGGTCACTGCAGAGCCGAAGGTCCTACCCATCTAAATGCTTTTAACACCCATGAGCTTATCTCCCAGATTATACTGGCACTCACCAAATGACTCATCCTTCCTATTTCTTCCTCTCTTTCTTCCAAATGTACTTCCATGTTCTTTTAATCACTGCTGTAGTTATTAAAATAATTACCTTAAGGGAAAACTATGACTTAATATCTATAGATAAGACTGACAAAGTTATAAAAACTTTTTACCCAAATCCTAAATCCACATACCAGTTGGTTCAGTAATCTTGTTACTGAAGATACAACCAAAGGATATACTCACATGGGTGTGAAAAAGACTGTATGTAACAACATTCATTATAGCATCAATATATAGAAAATTATTGGAAATAACTGTAATGCCCATTAGTAGGAGACTGGCAAAATAAAATGTTACTTTTTGTGCAATACTATGTACCTCTTAAAAAGAATAAAACAGATAGATGTGTCTGAATATGGAAAGGTCCTCAAGAAATACCAAATTGAAACAGAAAGAACAAAGCATTGTATATAGTATGACCTCACTTTTGATTTGTTAAGCTAAATAAAAGAGCATGGAAACATGTCATGTTGAAGTAGCTCCCAGCTCATGGTTTTTTATTGGCAAGCTTATTTCTCTCCCTGAACTTGCACTTATCATTTCCTAAGACACAGTACTTGGGTCAGAGGAAGATAAATCATACAAAAAGGCCCTAGCACATAGGAGGAAGAAGTGAAATAAAAGTTCAACCTTCAAGGCTGTGCAAAGAAGACATAGGCATTGAAAGCAGTGGGTGTCTGGCTCCTTTTTCCACTTGACTGACTGGAAAGATACTGCCCATCAGAGTTTCTGGCAGGAAAAATCCTCTGCGTGTTGTGATGAGACAGATAAAGGACCTGAATTAAGTGCCTGAGGACTCCTTAGCTGACAAGTGTGGAGAGGATGTATTTGTACACTAGAAATTTCCTTTGTACCATGGAAAGGGGAACAAAGGGTAGGGAGCTGGTCCTGTTGTTCAGCCAGTTTACAAAGGAGGTCCTCAAGGAAAAGGTATGGGGAGAAAGAGATTTGAGGGGCCACTTTGCTGAGAAATTGTAGATGGGCCAAGTCAGACAAAGCCAAGGGAGCACAGTCCTCATGTCCTCTAGCTTCAGTTTCTAAGAGCAGATGCCAGCAGGCTAACCAGGGGGATAAGGTATGGCCCATGCTCTCATCACGGTACTAGTGAGTGCCCAAATAAGTTTCCAAGGAGCCATCCTGGGGAGAAGGCAAGCAACAGAGAGCTAAAAGACCAAGCAGTTCCTCGAAAGTAGCTGCGTCAAAATGAAAGAAGAATGTATGAAGGAGAACAACTGGGCTCCTGCTAACTGGCAGGACCAGACCTCTCTGCTGCCCAATAAGGAAGAACCTGTGAGAAAAAGATAAGTGGTAAGCTATCTTGTACACCAAGCATAGGGAGTAAGTTCATCAGTGACCACTACACAAAAAATATATTGCATAAAACTCCCAGAACTCTTAGGTTATCTCTGGGGCACAAGACAAGAGGTCAGTGTGTATGAACGGAGGGAAACTTTATTACCTTTATGATATAAAATGTTAAAACATTTTACATAGTCACACATATCCATAAGCAATGATGAAGCAAAATTATCTCACTTCATTTACTCCTGCATAAAAATTTTTTTATATGGTACTTTATAGAAATCAATTATTTCTTCTATTTTATTAATGGACTCTATAGTCCCATATTCAAACATAAAAGAGTCTAGCACATTTAAATCTCATTAAGATAACAATATCATATTAACTCTTAAGTTGCATATATCAGAAATAATTCCCTAAGTGAGGGGCTTAGAGTTATCAAAGATTCACCTGTTCATTCACCCATTCCACAGATATTTTTGAGAGATTGTTATGTACTGGGCAACTTTAATACAGTAGTAAATAAAATTAAGTCCTTGTCCACAGGAAGTTTCCATACTAGTGGGAGAGATGGATGAGGAACATGCCTGCAAATAGACAATCTAACCTCAGCTAGTGGTAAATGTTATGATAAAGAAGAGTAAGGGAAAACAGAGTGAACAGCAACAGGGATTATTATGAACTGAATTCTTACTCTATTCTTAGCAAATAATTCTCATTTAAAAGTATCTTTCGAATGCAAAATTACTTCATTCCCAATATTTTCTTTTTATGATTTTTAGCAACATAAATCAACATAGAAAGACTGACAGAAAGAGTGCTATAGATTGACAGATTAAAAACTATAGGAGTGTTAGAAAGGTAGAGTACCTGTCTCAAGTTCCATTGGAATTTTGAAGCCAATTGAGCACAAAGTTAGCATTTTTTTTTCTACCACAAATAAAAGTGAAGTAGGTATTTTCATAGTCAGTGTTCTTTTCCTGTTGTTTGTTGCAGTACTGGGGATTGAACCCAGGGGCACTCTACTGCTGAGCTACATTCCCAATTCCTGCCACCACCACCCCCTTTTTGTCCTTTTTAAATTTTTTGTTTTGAGATAATGTCTTGCTAAGTTACTGAGTCTGACCTCAAACTTCAGATCTTCCTGCCTCAGTCTCCCAACTAGCTAAGATTATAGGCGTGTACCTTACACCCAGCAAGTGTTGTTATTTACAATAAAAAAGGTGGGGAGGGGCTCAGAGAGATCAGTGATGGTTCTGGAATGTGGCAGCTGGGGTTCAAAATCAGTTTCAAGCTCCACATTCTATAGTACTCTGTAGAAATACAAGTTGTGTGAAAGTAGAGAGTAGTCACATATATTAAGTAAAGACAGGAATGCTCTGATAGTGAAGTGAATGTCCTTTGGTTGGCTAGGACTGGTCTTCCTTGTTTTGTTTTCTTCTAAAATCTATACCTGGAAGGTATTGGATGCTTAATTTTTCCCCACAGATTCCAAAAACACAGAGGAAAACCCTCTAGCGTATATACACCTGTGCATTCCAGACTTGCTTTGTTAAATAGCCAATTAGGATTCCTGTGTCTCTAAGATTGAATTAATTCTCTGCAGGCAAATTGCCTATTGTCAGTCAGACCTAAGAATCTCAATTCTAGAACCTATTCTTAAAGTATGTATTTTGGGGGATCTGACAGATAAGGGTTTGAATCCTGCTTTGCTATAGTCTAGCTGTGCAAGTTAATTGACTTCTCTAAACTTAACTGTCTCCCTATGTAAAATGTATATTATTGATGTATGAATAGATTTGTTTGACAAATTTTTTTGACTATTTACTATGCACTGACACTGTGCCAGATGCTGGAGATATGAAGACAAACAAGATAAAGTTCTTTACCCACTCTACCAGGGGAGACACACATAAACCATCATTCTAACACCACACAATTCCAATAGACAAATAGAGAATGGTGGCATCTCACCTGCGGTCCAAGATTCTGGCACTCATTTATGTTCAACTCTCTTTTCCTTCTGGCCTCATGATAGGAGTATACCTTCTGCTCCCTTGCAGTAAGGAACAGTGCTGGCCAGTAGGCTGGGAATGAGAGGAACATGGTCATTTCTGAACCAATACGTTTAATGGCTAGCAAAATATCATCTAGTGCTCTCAACCTAGGAAGCCAAGTGTTCTGGATGGTATAATTGCAGAATGGTAAAGCCTCCATCAGCTCCATCAGTCAGGTCTCTGAGGGCAGTTGCCCAAGAAAATGACCCAGATGCACAGCAGACTTGAATTAAACAATAAACGGTTGTAACTCCCCACAGCATGATCCAGCCTTACTAATTCCTAAACTGACCTGCAAAAGGCCTGCTGAAAGAGCCAAATATTGAGGGAGTGCTAACTGATGAGTGAAAGAAGAGCTAGGGGACCATGTGAAGAAGGACCATCAGAACAGGGAGGAAGGCCAGAGTTTTGAAATGGTCTGTTAAGGAGAATAACTGCAAATAGTTGTGCTGAAATGCAAAGAGGATGGGAGAAGGACAGGGAGAGACAGAAGAAGGAGATGAAACCAAACTGTGGAGGGTATTGTGGGCCATGTTAGAGCTCAGCCTTTTCCCTGAAGGTGAAAGGAACCATGCAGGGCTTTTGAGCAAAGACCAGGGTGTTTATCTGCGGTTTTATAGAGGAAGGATTGGGGCAGGACTGCAGACAGGTGACCAAGATGAAACTAAACAACTAATGGAAAGTACCTACTATAGTACCTGCAGACAGAAGCACATGACTTCTCTTTTCTCTTCCTCTGATCATATATTAATGTAGTTTTAGAAACTAGCCAACCCTAGCACTCAGCAATCTTACTTTTAGTACCCCATAGAAATATAATATTAAAATGCATGTACAAGGACATCTTCTGCAGCTTTGTCTGTAGAGGTAAGAATCTCAAAATAACCTAGATGTCCATCAAAAGGAAATTGGTTGAATAAATGGTAAAATGTGATATATTGCATATTATTTACAAAATGAAATATTATTATTATTACAAAATGAAAGCTGTGTTGATTGAATGGATAGAGTATCCATCATATAGTTAGTTGAGAAAAGCAAGTTATAGATTAATATGCATTAATATTAATATGCATTAATATTCATCACTACATGTATTTAAATAAATAACCCAATCCCAACCCTATCTATGTAATCAGGATGTCAGTTTGTATAAATTTGTGTGAGCCTTTGGCAAAGTGCAGAAGGCAGTCCAGGTTTTTAATGGTCATCTGGATGGACTGGAAGTCTTAGTTACAATGAGCATATGTTACTTGTGTAATTTGGATCTTTAACTATTAGAAAAGTTTAAACACCATGCTGGAGAACTGGCAATATTCTTCCTACACAGACTGTTACCAATTATAAAAGCATTTTAAAAGGGAACACACACACACACACACACACACACACACAATCTTTTAGCCAGAAGATTGCTCTTCCTGCTGAAAAGCAATTGTTTTTAAATCTGATGTTCTACCTTGAGTTCTCTGTGATTATTAACTCCAGTGGATTGAACCCCAGACTCTCAGGAGATTTGAACGGATTCCAGGCCTTCTATGTTAATTACTCCCTGAGAGGAAGCCCCTTGCACCTTTAGGAAATGAACTGGCCTTCCCATCAGGATATGTTGGTTACAGTACTTTGAGCTGTGGGGAAAAGGCAACCAATCTTCCAAAAGGATTTATTGACCTTAAAAGGGTAAGGACATGCAAATATAGCTGAATCAGTAGAAATTCCCTGAGAGCAGGGATCAAGATGATTTGAATCTAACTTAATTAAAGCAAAGTGCCAATCTCAGATCTAAAATACCTGAGCAGGTGTCACTGCGCTCTCATTTGCCAGCCTTCTATACCAAACACTATGAAAAAAAATAATAGCCCTATCTTTCCAGACAATCTCTTAAGATATAGGCATGCTGAATTGAAAATGTCTATAGAACTACTAAGGGGACATGTGACTAGAATGCAATACAGCTATAGAAGCTGGAGACATAAACTTGGGAGTCATGTGCAAGCATGGAAGGGAAAGTGTAAATAAAGCCACACAAGGTTGAGCTGGCCCACCAAAGGCACAAAGGGAATGTCCTGCTTAGTATGGTGGTTAAGATGACAGAGTCCTTAGGTTCAAAACTTGGCGCTGCCCTTTTCTAGCGGGGCTTATTTGTTCATATTACTTAATTCTGTCAATGCTCAGGTTTCTCACCTGGAAAATCCAATTGATAACCACAGCTCCTTCAGAAAATTGTAGTGTGTGCTAAGTAAGATGACATACAGACTCAGAGCATCTAGCACAAGGAACAGCTAGAGCAATAGCCAGAGCAGAAGTCACAAGGAGGAAGCGGCAGAGAGAGAAAGGACAAAGGCAAAGGAGGAAGGAGTGGTCAGGAGCTTCAGATAGGCCAGATTAGGTAAATTTAGTACTAAAATGCTCTCACTAGATTGAGCAACAAGGAAGTCATTAGGACTTCACCAAAGCTATTCAGGGTAGAAAGCCAAACAGACTGTTTTCAAACAAGCAACATCTTTAGCATGCTTCCAAAAGATCTAGGAACCAAGGATACCTTAAAATAAGGCTAAGGGAGGTCAAAATAAACTTTTATTTAATTGAAAATAATTTCTGGATGCCAAAGCAATATGTAATCAATGAAGAAAACCTAAAAAACAAAGAAAAATACAAAAATGAAAAAATAAATCTTGCTCATTCTACCTTCCAGGGAGACCTAAACTTTTTTTTCTGTGTATGTATTTATATCAGAGTGTGACAAGAAGAGCTCATCTTGTCATGTGATAAGCAGAGTCTGCATTAGCCCAATATTTTGAAGGTTATTATTTAAAGATACTGAGAAAAAACTTAGAAGAATATTCTTATGCTATCAGAGTAAATTAAATAAGCCTTTTTAAGTATGTCACAAAATCTAGAAGCCATAAATGAAGAGATATAAAGTTTGTTTCACATAAATAAAAAGCTTTCAGCATGACACAAAAACTAAAACACTATAAACTAAATAGAAGGATGAATGATAAATTAAAAACATAAGAAAACAAAAGTTTGCCTTTTGGAGTACATCAAGAGCTCCATCAAATCAACAGAAAGAGGCTACTTGGGAGACTGAGGCAGGAGAATCAAAAGTTCAGGGCCCACTTGGGAAAGTTAGCAAGACACTGTCTTAAAATTAAAAAAATAATAATAATAAATGTTGGGAATGTAGCTCAGAAGTCAATGCTCCTGGGTTCAATCACCAATACCACAAACAAAACAAAACAACAATAACCAATTAACAGAAAATAAAATGATTCCCAAATATCTGACTTGATACTCCATCTTTCTTATAACAAGAGAGATGCAAATTAAAACTACAATAGGATATGTCTTCTCCCTTTCACACTAACAAACATCAAGAAGACTGATAGCATCATGTGCTGATGATCATATGCGGAAGCTCACAGGAGGGAATGTTACATGGTACAACCTCTATCTGTCTCTATCTGTCAAATTTGCCCATCTCCTTTGAGTAGCCAATTTCATTTCTAGGAAACTATTCCCCTGACACACTCACAAGTGTGAAATCACACATGGAAAAGATTATTCATTACTGCTTTACATGTAAAAACAAAAGATTGGAAACAACCTAAAATTCCATCAATGGGGCCCTGGTCAAATAAATGGAATGCATGACTTTAAAAGGAAGAGGCAGCCCTGTATCTCCTAATAAGAAATAATTGCTAAAATACATTCAATAAAGAAAGCAAGATGTAGAGTAGTGTGATTGGTGCATCATCATGTATGTAGAAGAATAAAAATAAATCATGAGAAATGCAAATATCTTGCTTATAAACCCATCGAGTATTTCTAGAATCACAAAAAAAAGTAGTCACCCCTAATAGTTTGTAAATGATAGAAGCGACTGATTTTTCACTCAGTAACTTTTAATACATTTTTAACTCTGTGTCATGTGCAAAAATTAAATAACATTTTCTTTGGTGGTGATGGCACTTGGGATGGAAACCAGGATTTTGCACATGCTAGGAAAGCACTCTACCTCTGAGTTATGTCCCCAGCCCATAACGCAAAAACCATAAAGTAAAATATAACATTTTACAACAAAAATCTATAAGTCGTTTTATTTGCCTTATTTTTTAGTGGCCATTTCTGGGGTTTTCAGCCATTCTTCCATTCTTGCTTTGCTTACTTTGATCCTTTTCTTTGTTTTTCCCTTCTTTTTTCTCTTGCCTAACCTCATTCAATATAACAATTCAACAACAATAATATTAATTAGCATCAACTGACAATTTAGCATATTCTAATAACTGTGCTTAAATGGATATGGCTTCATTTAATTTTCGTACCACTCTTAGATGGTAAACTTTATTTACCACAGTTTACAAATGAAGAAACCCAGAAGCAGGGAACTGAAGCACCTTAACAAAGTCACCCAAGCAATAAAGGGTGGACCTGGGATTTAAACCAAGTTTGTCCCTGTAATCTATGTTTTATCTAGTCAACCATACTTCCTGTGGTATGGAATAAATAAATATACATATGTTAAATTACTGGACAAAGTATTGGTCTTTATAATTTGCAAATCAAGTGAACTTAATGTTTTAAATGATTTTTGAAAAGCTCACAAAGAAAATGTTATGAGGGCTGGGGATATGGCTCAAGCGGCAGCGCGCTCACCTGGCATGCGTACGGCCCGGGTTCAATCTTCAGCACCACATACAAACAAAGATGTTGTGTCCACCAAATACTAAAATATAAATATTAAAATTCTCTCTAAAAAAAAAAGAAAATGTTATGAATTAATCTGTTCTTCGAAATTGTGACGGTTATTTTCAACATATCCATTGCAAGAAGACCTTGCCTTTCATTAATTCATCAACCCTGAGCATCAGCCAAATGCTTAACTCTGTGCTATTGCTTGGCATGAGAAAGACATAGTCCTCAGGAAACTCAATTAACTGTGGAAAGAGAAATAGTAATCATAATAGTTTGAGTTTACTGAGCCCCTATGTATACGCCAAGCAGATACTAAGAGCTTTACATAGGTTCCAACAATCTTATGACAAAAGGTACCATTGCTACTCCCATTTTACAAATGAGAAAAATGAAGCCTAGGTGTTAAATAAATTCTCAGTGGATAGCAGCTTGTAAAGTAGAGGACAAGGATTTGAGCCCAGACAGTTTGGTTCCAGATCTTGTGCCATCATGACACTGCCTGGAAAGAGATTAGTACAGTACATGACCCTACTGGAGAGCACAAGGAGAACCCTCACTATTCCTGGAAACGGATGCACAGAGGCTCCTGAGAGGATCCAGGCAGGATCTGAGTCTTGACAGAAGTTCAGAATGTAGAGACGTCACGGCATCCGCAAGATGTCATTCTACCCTGCACTGAAATGATTCTGAAAAGACTAACATGCTTTGGAGAAATAAAAAAATAATTATAGCACAGAGACTCCTCATGTGACCTGCCTGGGAGCTATGCCATGTAACGGAACCAAAATTCTATCAGGGATTTCATATTTTACTCAATATTCTGAAATTTGGCTATAACCCAATCAAGTATCAACCAGGTTCCTGTCATTAGCAGATACTGTTAAAGAGGTCAGGGGATTGGATTTAATGATATTGTTTGTTTTTCTAATGCAACTTTTTAGAAATACGCAATAGAACTGTAACAGAGATGAATCAGAAGGAGGATGCAGCACAAGATGCAATGCCAAGAATAATATCAAGAAAAACGATTGCCTGTCATTCCAGTACAGTTGAGAGCTAAACTTATGATCAAAGAACAAACAATTCTTTGGGGACCCAAAGAACCCTTTAGGGTTCTGGTCATCGTGTCTTACTCAGGGCCCCAAAGCTAGCCTGGCCATTCATCAGCTCTTATTGGAGTGACACAGTGACAAATCAGAAATCCCTAGTCCTCTAAACTGCTGCTTTGCTATGTGTGACTAATCTTCAGTCCCTAACTTAACTCATGGCTCTTCCCTGATCTACTGAGGCATGATCCAGTTCCTGGCTGGGGAAAATCCAAGGGCATCTAACTGTAAATCAAGTTCTGCCCTGTGCAATCCTAGCACTCCCCTGGGGTTCAATGGGTAGCAGTGTCTATCCATTTACACAAGTAGCAACTTCTATGCCTTCATTTGGGGGCACAGATGTTCCTGACCAATTGCCTCTGAAATAAGAAAATATCATATAGTCCTTAATCCCTTTGACATCTGTTTTTCTTACACTCCCCAAATAGAATTTATATAATAACTGATCTCTGGATTTAATTGAGTTTGTCTTCAAACTATCCCTCTGTTTTCTTGGGCCCCCTGAACATGTTGGAAAATATTTAACAACTTGCTGGGGATTAAATAGATGGAAGTGAAGGGAAGGCTCTAAATTTTAGCATTTACCAATTTTTGTTGTATAAATATTCCCTTCTTATCTAGTTTCAAGCTACTATCAGGAGTAACTGAATGGAAAGTTGGGGAGAGAGAAGCACAATTGGCTCTCTTAAGCCCAAACCAGGCAGCTCCAAGCATTTCTACCTGGGCTTCTCTTGGTCTTATCTGAGATGTTTGTACCAGCCTCCAAGCCCATCTCCCTGATTCCAGTCCTTCACGGTCTTTCTGATCACTCAGACTAAATATTTTCATCACATTACTGCTCTGCTCAAACTATCTTTCTTGGCTACCTGTTTCCTTCACTTCTACTTAGGTTTGAGCACCTACTACCCCCACAATAAGCTGGTCCTACAAAATAAAGTTGCTAGATTTAACAAGTACAGATGCCAATTAAATTTGAATTAACAAGAAATATTTTTAGCATAAGTATGTAATATTTGGAATATGGTCATACTGAAAAAATTGTTTGTGTGTATCTGAAATGCATCTGGGTGGCCAGTATTTAATCTGACAACCCTATGTTTAACCAACCTAACAAATTTCACCTCTCCTCCCCAAAACCATCAAGCTTCTTCATGATTCTGGGAGCTGCATGACCTTAAGTAAATCATTATATGTCTTTGAACTTCAGTTTCTCATCTCCAAAGTAAAGATAATAATAGCTACTTCCATAGGGTGAAGTTTAAATGAGCTAATGCCTGTGAAGCACCTAGCCCAGACACTAGAATTCAACAAATGCCTGATTTATCCTACATGCAAATACTCATTTTTTCAAAGTACTTTAGAAGGAAAACAATATTGTATAGAAACTTACTTCACACAGTCTATTAAAACTATCCCACACTGGTGCTTATGGTTGTGTTTTTAAAGAGATCTAGAGGGGAAATTTTGCTAAAATACCCAGAGATAGTCCATTTTGGCATCTCAGAGTTCTCAGGAGAAGCATGGCTATCACCTCTCACCTACATACCTTCCCTGACCATAATCAAGGCAGGCTATCATGCCTGCTAACTGGTTTGTGGTGGATCTTGCTTCACTGCCCTCTAGTATTGCAATTTCTCTTGCACAAGCCACACAATCATAATAGGTGAGTGGTCCCCTGAGGCAGACACACCAGAACTGAAATAGAAAGGATAGAGATATCTCAAGGCCACAAAATTTTTTTTTGAGAGAGAGAGAGAAAGAGAGGGGGGGGGGGATTTTTTAAATTTTGTTTTGTTTTGTTTTGTTTTTAGTTTTCGGCGGACACAACACTTTGTATGTGGTGCTGATGATCGAACCCGAGCCTAACGCATGCCAGGTGAGCACGCTACTGCTTGAGCCACATCCCCAGCCCAAGACCACAAATTTTTATGAAATGCTTTAATTCTTTTTTCTTTTGCTTTGTGAAACAGGCCTCAATAATGAATTTGAAGATACCAAAGGTAAAAAGCCACACAAAATTGAGGAGACATGATGACACTGTTGCACTTGACAACTCTCCATATATCCTACTGGCAAAGAAGAATAATGAGCTACTGAAACCCACTGTAAGGTCTCACCAGAGTTTGACCATGTCCTAGACCAGATGAAACACAAACTTTGGTCAAACAGCAAACTCATTTTCATGATTCCAAATAATAAGCACAATTTGTTAACTTGGAGATTATATTACTTCCCAAACAGTAAGTTAACCACTCAGGAAACCCAGTGATTATTTTAAATGATTCCCATTCTCCTTAAGATATGAACTCCTCAGATGCCTTATGAGGAGAATGGTGTGCACATAGAGGAGTCATCTATAAACCTACTGAATATGTCTCTTCTAAGCTCTGACTGGTTTATCTATAGAATAATTTACATCATCCCTATTTAGTTACCCAGTATATTATGTACACAAAGAAACAAGGAAAAAAAGCAGGTTATCAAACATTATAGACTTGAAATGCTAGTTTCAGAGGGGTGTGTGTGTGTGTGTGTATATATATATATATATATATATATATATATATATATATATA
>NW_026000153.1:216729-239947 GCF_001458135.2 Marmota marmota marmota
ATATAACTAGAAATGATTATACTATAATGATAACAATTAGCTGGGTGATAAAATTACTTTTCAATTTTGTTTCCTTTTGCCTCTTTCTATTTTCTGCATATAATACATCTTTCTCACGTAACTGTTTTTTAAACTTTAAGTACTTAACTTTGTATATTGATCTTTTCCTACTTGTACATAATTAAGAAATCTGTGATCTCCTTGCATTGATGTCTCAGTGCAGGTGCTCTAGCTTCTCCTGAATCCAGTTTAATCTGCATGAGGCCACCAAGACACTGGCATGTCAAAATGGACAGCACCCCAACAAAACAGGTCTACTAATTGCTCTATGGGTGGGATCTAGACAGCATCAGACTTTTGAGCTTTCAAGAATTATTTCTCCATTTTAGGGACTCCTACTCCTATAGCTCCACTAAAGGTAGGCTCTAGATTATTCAGTATGGTTAGTGAAGATCCACAGAATCACAAAACGTTGACACAATGCTAGAGCTAGGGAGGAATGTGGAGAGCATTCCCTAATCAAGCCCCTAGATGAGAGAATACCTTGCTCTAAATCCTCCAGTTAGTCGTCATCTAAACACTCATATCTGCCAACAACTACACTCATAAAACACAAGAAATCAAGGATTTGGCAATGCAGTAAAAAGACAAGCCTAATTCAGGGAAACCCTACATTAAGCCAAAAGTTTTTGCTGGCAACATAAAAAACCACAACCTTCTTCTGAATACTGTAATCTAAGTAAAGTCAATAGGACCAATGGGGCCTTCACAAGCCTGACCAACAGAGTGGCCAAACAATGTCAGACAGAAATGGCCCCAGACCTAAGTTTCCTTCTAAGCCTGACCTGCCCTAGACTACACAGACCTGGTGTCTTCAGTAGGTTTCCTGGACCCACAGCAAATAAACTAAATACAGAGGAGAAGTATATGACAGCCTCTATGTTGGCTTTCTAGAGACAAGGGAGAATCTGAGGCAGTTAGCAGCAATGACATAGGCATCAAGCCCCCAAATAAACCTTCAGGAATAAGAAACCATTTCCAAGCATCCTGATCTCTTGCCAAACTAGTGAAGCAAACCACACCTTCCTTTCTGTCACCACTTCTCACCCACCCATGTCACCCACAGGAAAGTAGCACAGAAGAAACATGGCTTCTGGGGTAAGGGTTCCAGGGAAGTCATTGAAGGATACAAAACTGAAGCCCAGACATGGACTACTATGGAGACCCAGCAGCACAGGAGGAGTAACAGGCCTGAGTGACAGGAGAAAGCCCACCCAGGCTTCCTGGGGACCCAGATCGCTAAGGCTGCCCTAACACAGAGTGGGAAGCACCCCTTGGAGCCATGTCTATGGTAAATCAAAGGCTCTGCTCTATGCCACACACACCCACACACATTCATAGATCTGTACAACATAGAATTCAGTATCTTGAAAAGATAATTTAAGATTCTTTGATCTGCTTACCTGCTTCTGTAACATTTTAAATCAATCCAAGTAGACCTTTCTTCAGGAAAAATAAAACCTAATGGTCAGAAACGCAAGAGTATTTTCCCACCATGAAGACTAGGAAGTCCTTCCCTACCTTCATGAATTCAGCTTGCTAAGTACACACAGGAGGCTTTATTCAGAGGAACTAAGACAGTCTTTTAAGCAAATAACTATCCAAAAGGGCAGGGAAGGGAGGTAAAATACATCATAGTCAGGCCAGCAGAATCCCCTGGTCTTGCCAGTACATGTGATACTTTCAAATGGGTACTTAGTACCTTAATTTTGAGGGAAAAAGGTGGAGGGAAACAGCCCATGGTTTGCATGCTTAGTTTCTGCCTATGACGCTGAACTCAGAGAACTGAGATCTTTGTAGAAACCAAAAATGGTTCAAGGGCTGGGGTTGTGGCTCAATGATAGAGCGCTCACCTAGCATGTACAAAGCCCTGGGTTCAATCTTCAGCACCACATAAAAACAAATAAAATAAAGGTATTCTGTCCAACTACAACTAAAAACAAATATTTTTTTTAAAATGGTTCAAGTGACTCTGAGAATAAGTTAGCTGATTGCTCCGCATTGAAGTTTCCCAATCATAAAGCAGAACCAGCAATCAGCAATACAGAAAACAAGTCTTGCAGACACAGAAGAGATAAAGCTCCAAAACTCAGCCCAAGGGATCTCCCTGCCCTAGGGGTTCCTTTGGGATCACAGAGGAATTTCTTATCACCAAGCTACAACTTCAAAGCAGCTAGTTCATCAGCATTTTGAGATCTGATATTCTTTTCCAGGAAGGCCTGGAGACAAGGTGGAAGGGGTTGCATGAGGGTCTAAAGGCAGAGAAAGTCCTCATTGTTGCCCTAGGAGAGGTCATTTCCATCCTAAAATGCCTAGGATTCTCTCCCTTGGCAAGAGAGGGGTAACCCAGCATGTAACAAGACAATGAGGGCATAGAAAAGTGACACAGAGCAGGGCAGATGTACTCTTTTCCTGGCCTTGTGGCTAGATCACCCCCCTCAAACACACTGATCACCCCCCTCAGGAAAGCTGAGACCAGACGATGAAGTCACCAGGATCTGTAATGGAGCATCAGAGCCGAGACTGAGGCCATACTAGGTTTGGACCAAGCAGGCAACTGTCAAGAGCTTTGGTCACTGGGTCCGGCTGCTCTCCAAGATCAGCCAGCTCTTCCCAAATAGACACACCATCTATTCCTCATATACTCTAAGTAATACCAACACTTTTGCCAAAGTAGGACATTTACCAGAGCCTTCAGGCCTGGCATTTGCTCACTGGGACTGAATTCCAGAAGATGTTAAAGCACCCAGTGTTTCAATTTGCAAACTTCCTCTGCCTTGGTGACAAGTGAAACTATTTTCTAACAGCAACTGCAAGTTCCCTAGTACCCAGTGAGTTCCTTTTTTTCCTTCGGATACTCCCTCCTGTTAAATCAAAGACCTACCCATCTCCAACCCGTGGAATATAGCCAAAGAGCACACCCCCACAGCTTATGAGATTTGGAGAATACCTCTCCTCTGGTGGCTAATGTACCAAATAGAAATCCCTTTATTCCCCTCACCTCCAATGTACCAATGGACTGTGACCTGGACTCCACCACCATGTAGGAAAGCAGACATGGACAATGATTCAGGAAACACGGCTAGCCCTATGTTAAGTGATAAAGGAATGGACTTGGCTTTCTTCCTCCACACATGCTCCCATTTGTACTTCCTCTCTTGGTCTCAATTGGCAGTCACTTCAAATTAGCAAAAGTGAAATCCAGCAGCTGTAGTATTAATTAATAAGTGCCGACACCACAGTCTTTTCTGGTCACTCATATTAAAATGTGAGGAAGGTTTGGAAGCAGGGGTTATTTGGGAAATCTCTGTACCTTTATCTCAGTTTTGCTGTGAACTTAAAACTGCTCAAAGGAAAACAAAAAGTTTAAAAAGTAAAAAATTACAAAGGATGAATTCTTTGTGTGGAAAAGCCCACTGAGATGTAAAGAAAGGCAGATATCATGGTAGATTAGGGATGTTGCTTTAATGCTTTGGAACAGAAAGGGTCTGTTTTTCCACAAATGCCAGCCCAGGCATTTATACAAAGATCCATGCTGCAATGTGCAAGTGGCTATACAGGGTAACTTGCATTTCCTGGACCATACAATCTGCCCTTTGTTGCAAGAAGTACATGATCTAGGATTGTCTGGCACCCTCATGCTCAGAAACCACTTCAGGAACTTGAATAATGATGATGGCCATGCACAGGGAAGGCTGTGGACTTTTGAAAAATAAATAAATAAATACACAGAAAAATCACTTAGCAGAATGTCTTGGAAATCATCTAGGAGCAAGACACAATTGAGCTAATTATTGACCTCAAAGGATCTGTTTTAGAGAGCTTAATGTTCTCAAGAAAAGAGGGAGATAACTTTCCATTTTTTCACTGTGTGACATAAGGAGTTTTCAACAGAACATAGGATCTCACTTCTATGATTGGGAGACCAATTCATCACTGACACAGTGACCTAATTCTTTTCATAGTGACTCATAGTCAGACCCCAGGTGAGCTGACAGAGCTATACTAGAAGAATTTGCTAAGGCAGAGGCTCCAACCATGGAATGTCACAAAAATTTAGTGCTTTTGAGGGATTAATATGCCCCAGAGATTTTTTTACATTATCTCATTAAATCCTCATAGCAGCCCTATAAGGCAAGAAGCATTACTACCCGAGTTTTATAGGTGAATAAAGAAGGGCACAGATTCTTTGGGTAACTTAACCAGGGTCAAACAGCTAGCAAGTGACCAAGCTGGACTTGCAACCCAATCTGTGATACCCAAGAGCCTGTGCTCTGCCATATGTACATCCAAGGAGGGCTGCATAGGTGGCATTCGGGCCATAGGAAATTACGGTGCGTGCGTGCGTGCGTGTGTGTGTGTGTGTGTGTGTGTGTTTGTGTGTGTGCACGTGCGCGCACCGATAATGTAAATAAATAAAGAGTACCTGGGAAGCTGTAAAAACCTCTCCCAGATGAGGCCAACAGAGGATTTGGTTGAGAATACTGAGGACTAGGTGCTACCTCTGGAAAAAGGAGCCAGGAAAGGAAAGAGTCTTACTTTTCCCTGTATGTCCTGAGGTACTGTTTAAACAATTTAATATGGATACATGCCTCCTAATTTAAAAGCACGTTTTTAAAAAAAGATAAATCTATGTTGCATTGAGTTATTAAATTCAAGTATTTGAAATTTTTTGAGTCATATTTTAAAAAAATAGATAACTGAGGAAAAGTAATTCCATACTGCAGAGGTCTATCACAGCCTACCCAGGGGAACTGGGAGAGATGGCTTCATTCATTCAGGAGAAAGCATTTGACTCAGGGTGTCCAGGCTGCTGACAACCCAAAAGCATTAAAAATGAAACCATCCAGCCATCCTCCCCCATTTTCATTTTCAAACTAAAAACCCCCACTATGGCCAGAGGACCTGACTGTGGCCTCTCTGTTTAGATGAATGGGGGAAAATGGGTGATCTCACATTCTTCATCAGGTGGGTCCTAAAATGTTACAAAACAAAACTCGAGGAAATCATCCTTATTTTTAATTAATTAATTTTTGGTACTAGAGATTTAACCCATATCCCCAGCCCTTTTTATTTTTACTTTGAGAAAGTGTCTTACTAAGTTGTTTAGGGCCTTGATACATAGCTAAATATGGCTTTGACCTTGGAACCATCCTTCCTCAGCAGAAGGGATTATAGGTGTGGCCACCTATAATCATGTTTTAAATGCCCTAACAAAGGTCATTGTTTTAGCAAAGTTGAAGGTATCTGCTCTGCAAAGCAAAGAAGCCCATTGTGATGTTAACACTGTGTTTTGTAAATATTTCTTTCAGTGCCGTACAAGTATCCAAGATTAAACCTGAAATACCATCCTCAGAGCTGTCTGGGATTCTGGAGGCTGGTGGGGCAGCCTGATCTAGAATTCACTTACAGCAGACTAAGCAAACAAAGTCATCCTAAGGGAAGGGGGAAGGGCTGTCTAAACATACCCAATAAGCAAGCCTTAGGCATTAGAGGAGAAGGTGATTCAGTTCTAGAGCCATGCCATCTTCAGATTCAAATCAAGTCACATAGAGAGGAAACTATGTAGTCAAGTTTTAGAAGATGCCATAAGATCCATCTTTGACATCCTCATCAAAGAAATTAGTAGTATTCTTTCCCCATTTTTACCCTGAACCAAGTGTGTTTCAGCAACTTGAGTACTCCCACAAACCTGGGCCCATTCACCTACCTTATGCTGCCCTAAGACAAGAGGATTGCATGTTTGCTGGCAGTGGTGAAGAAAGTTGGGCAGCAGTAGGGACATAACTAGCTAGAGTGCAGGATAACTCTGACACAGAGATTAATTAATTCTTCTTACCAGAAGAATTCACAAGGACCCCCCAGGAAGAGGTCAGGGAACCAAGGTGAGAGCAGGCATCTCCCCTATGCAGGCTGGAACAGGTGAGGAGGAAACTGGTAGGTGCCACTTTTTGGCAAAAAGGAGTCATTTATGCATGTACCACAGACTCTATCTGGAGACTCCTAGAAATAAGTGCACAAGATTTGAGGATAGCCAGACAATTCTGCAACAGCTGGTCATGATGAAAGCCAGGAAATAAAAATTCTAAGATGACTGGTAGTAGTATCTTCTGTGTAACCCCAGAAGGCCGGGGTGCTGTGGTGTGAGCTGAGGAAACTCAGATCAGACATCTAAGGTTTTTCACAAATACAGATAGACAGAACATTAAATCCTAGCCTCTTAGTCTGGTAATCAAAGTATTGTTTTTTAAAAATCATAGTTTTAGTTTCTTTTTCCCCCTCATAAAATACTGTGTGTGACTTCAGCTTTACTTTCTCAAAACTTGCTAAAGTGCTGAGTCACTAAAAAAAAAAAAAAAGAAGAAAGTAAAGGAAGAGTGATCCTGCTTCTTAGAGCTAGCCTCAATGATGACCTAAGCCACACTTTTTCCCCCCCAGAGTTGTGAATATTTTGATTCTAAACGACGTCACATTGCACAATCTTAATGAGGTTTCCAATCAGCCTCACCCATTCTGGCCCCACCCCCACCCCACAACAAAGATTTTTATCAAATGTGGGATTTTCCCATGAGTCTCAAAATTAGAGCCTCAACTCCCAATAAATATGAGACTGGGGATGTCTGAGGCACATTCAGCTCTTGAGCCCACCAGGAAAGAAAGAGAGCTCCATCTGCCCTCCAGGAACAGCCATGAAGTTCTTCTCAAGTAAGTGAAGAAAATCCCTGGCCCTGGGAGTCCTGCTGGCGGGGCTACTGAGCACGGTGTGAGGGAGGAGGCGTGTGGTCGAGTAGGGCTGGCTGCCAGCCAGCAGCAGGCTCCAGCTGCTGTCAGCTCACGCCCTGCTTTCTCTTCGCCTTTCTTCCAGTTGCCTCCTTGGGGCTGCTCCTAGTGGTGGCTACTGCCTTCCCCGCCTCAGAACTTCAGAGAGAAGATGGAGAGAATAGTGTTACTCGAAATAAACCAACACGTGCCTCTTCTGGAAAAACCGCAGGACAGATTTCCTACCTCATCAAGGAAGTCTTCGAAATGAGAAAAGAGGTGGGTAGGCTTGGTGTTGGGGATGAAGGCCCCATGTTGGCATTCATTCATTCTTGTCCTTGAAATGTGGACAGGGCTTCTGAATTAGGAGGTGTCTGCTGGGTTCTGGGGCATGTTAGGCTTGAGGCAAAGGGGCAGACTGTTCTGTATTTCTTTGCTGGTCTGGGGGCGGGGGTCCTTTTCTGAAAAATACAGAATGGGGCCTGAATCTGTTCCCTGGCCCATTCTCAGTTCCATACTTGACATAAACTGAGGGTTACTGCTTCTCAGATCTCTTTTTCCTTTACTGAAAAGTAAAGTCTGCAAACCTTCAATTTGTACCTCAGAGATGGGTGGATTAGATTCCCCTGAAATTAATGCTCAGCTTTTCAGGGCAGTTGTAAGCTCAATGAGGAGGATTCCCTAGTGTCGTTCTTTCTGAGATGCCTACCTGAGGGCCCACCAAAGAGGCAAAACCTTAAGCAGATTAAAGCATCTCTCAACTGTCATTGCAAAGTATTTGGACTTTGTTTGATAGAAAGGAAAGAATACAGGAGAGCAGACTGGGAGCCCAGACTATAGTTCTGATTGTGCAGAATCACCTTTGTGATCTTGGGCAAATTTCCTACCATCTCTGAGCTCTATCTAAAATTATGAAGCTGGACTAGATGATTTCATAGGTCCTTCCAGCTGGAAATTTTGTAGTTTAAATTATGTTTGCCCAAAATTATCATCAAATTGCTGTCATGTATTAAATACCTATAATGTGCCAGGCACTTTATATAAATATACTATCAAATCCTCAAAACAAGGAGATATTTAATGATTCCCAGTTTGGAGTGAAGTCACAGGTGGGCCTGGGACTGAACTCAAGTATGCCTAATTCCACTAGACTTTTCTTGCCAGTTACAAATTAGATTGTGACTTCATTTTTCTTAGACTTTCCTGGCTGTGGTAGAACACAAATCAGCCCTCTAGTGGTGTTTGCTTTAGGGGCACTTAAATGCTAACAATTCTAGTGTTCTTTCCCAGCTGTGCAAGAATGATGAGACCTGTATCAAGAGCCATGTGGCAGTGTCCGAAAACAATCTGAACCTTCCAAAGATGACTGAAAAAGATGGATGCTTCCAAACTGGATACAATCGGGTATAAACTTCTAACTATTCCTCAGCCAAAGCTCTCTTGCATGAAGGGCCTGCATATCTCTGAACAGGCAAGGCCAGACATGGGTCCTCTGTGTTGGGATTTTTCACAGCTGCTTAATGTTAACCTAGCTCATTCTGGGTAAGATAGTTAGGGGACCATTCTCCTCTCTGGCTTCCCTAGGCAGGATCCAGGCCCAGCCTCTCTACTGATGTCACTCTGTTACACCCGTCTCCTTCCAGGAGTCTCTGATTGTCCAGATATTTAAAATGGGGCAGCTGATGCTGTCCAGTGTCCCAAAATATGATGCCTAATTCTCTAGAGAGACAGAGGGAAAAGATGCTGAATTATAGAAATTTTACGCTTTCAGATTGATTCTGTCTCTTAACAATAACTGATTTCTCCTCTTATAGGACAACTGCCTTGTGCGAATCACCTCTGGGCTTCTGGAGTTTCAGGTCTACCTGAGGTACATCCGGAACAAGTTTCAGGAAGGCAATAACAGGGACAGAGCTGAACATGTGCAGTTCAGTTCCAAAGCCCTGATTGAGATCCTGAAACAAGAGGTGAGTACTTCCTTATCCCTCTATAGGGCTCAAGAACAACTCAGGGATGCAAGGCTGCTTAGACAGGGATGGCTGCCTATGAGGCAGAGGGACAGTGAGCCATTATTAAAAAAAAAAAAAACAGCAAAAAATGGTTTTCATATTTTAATCACTGCCAAGTGACATTCTTACCAGAAAGTTAATGCAGAGAAATGGCCAAAGGCTAGGGACCAAGCAGGGATCAAGGGCTTTGCCACCACCAGCTAACTATTAAATGGTAGGTCATGGAAGGTTGGCTCAGAGTTTGGATGAGCCAAGCAAAGTGAACTGAGGAGAGTCCTAGAATGAAATGCTCTGTGCTAACCCTACCTCTTGTAGTTGTTTGCCTTAAACCAGGGCTTTTCATACCTTAATCTGCACAGGAATTCCAGTATCTCATTTGCTGTGGTCTGATTTAGCAGGTCTGGTTGGGGCCTGAGATTAGCATTTTTTACAACTCCCTGTTGTCAATGCTACAGTACTCTACGACCACACCTGGGGGATTCAAGGCCTTCTGCAACTGGTTGTCCCCATGTCCTTGGGACCCTTGAAGGACCTTTCTAGTCCTCTTTATACCACAAATCAGTGGTCTCTCAAAAGATGCTGGATGGATAGTAAGGGGAAAACTGGAGGAAAGTACTAGATTTAGAACCCATTAAATTGCCTTTAGTTATGAATTCTTAATTTACCTATTAAATAACAACTTTGTGCCAGGCACTGTTTTAGAAACTAAAGGGAAAGACAGACAAGGTAGTGTTGCTGTCCTATAGATGCTTACCATCTGGTGGGAGACAGAGCGGCAAGGGGACGATTAGAATTCAGTTGTTATAGAAGGGACTTTCTCAGTGTGGGCTCAGAGAAAAAGCACTTCCCCTGGATGTGTCAGGACAGGTGGCCTCAAATCTCACCCCAAATTTAAACATCTTCCTACAGCCCGGAGCAATCCTTTTTGTTTTCTAACAATCCTTTTTGTTTTCCCTTCAGGTGAAGGATCCCAATAAAATAGTCTTCCCTAGCCCAACTGCAAATATCAACCTATTGGCAAAACTGGAGTCACAGAATGATTGGCAGAAGGTCATGACCATGCAACTCATCTTGAGCAACTTTGAGGATTTCCTGCAGTTCACCCTGAGAGCTGTTCGGAAAGCATAGTGGGCATCTAAGCTTATTGGTTCATGGGCATTGCTTCCTATGGTCAGAAAACATGTCCTGTCCACTGGGTACCTACCTTATCTTGTTCTCTACGAAGAACTGACAGTATGAGCTTAGGACACTATTTTAATCTTAATTTATTGATAATTTAAATATGAGATTTGAGTTAATTTATATGTGATTTATATTTATAATTTTATGAAGTGTCACTTGAAATATTTTATATAATGGTTTTGAAATGATATAAAAGTCTAGGCAGTTTGAATATCCTGCTTCAGAGCCAGATCATTTCTTGGAATGTATAAGTTTACCTCAATAAAATTGCTAATTTATACATTTTTAAAGAAATATTCATGTTGTGTTTTTTTTTATGTTTAGACTTTTTATACCAAAAATCACATTCTTTAAAAATCAGCATTTAAGCCTATGTCATATGAAGCTAAATAAAAGTCCAAATGACTGCAAAATGGTAAACAATGAAAGAGCAGCCAGGTGTGTAATGCCAGCAGTGTGGGAGGCTGAGGCAGAAGGCTTGCAAGTTCAGAGCCAGCCTTAGCAATTTAGTGAGTCCTTGTCTCAATTTTAAAAAAATAAAATTAAAAAAGGGCTGGGATGTGGCTCAGTGGTAAAGCACCCCTGTGTTCAAAACCTGGGGCAGAGAGGGAGGGAGGGAGGAAGGAAGAGTACCTGGGCATGTCTATAATCCCAAAGACTTGGGAGCTGAAGCAGGAAGCTTGAGTATTACATTTGAGGCCAGCCTCAGAAACTTAGATTCTGTCTCAAAAAATAAGGACTGGGGTCATGGCTCAGAGGTAAAACAGCCCCATCAATATAGAAGAATAAAAGAAAGAGCAAAAATTCTTTCCTGAATGTTAGATATTTACCAACAGAAAAAGACTGCTACACAGAATCATGATGGTAATTGAATCCCCCAGAGGGAACAATTTTTCAAGATCTAACAATAGCTTGCAAGGTTTGAGAAATACCAGAGTGACCAGTTTTGCCTCTTGTCCAAAGGCAATTCAAACACTTAGAAAATTTACCAGCATCCTTATGCATCAGTTTCCAACTGCAGGACTTGTCAATTGACATTTGTAATTTTATGAAGTGCCACTTGAAATATTGGTTGGTTGGTTCTAGCTAAGCCTGTTTCCCAATTTGCACATGTATTCCTCACCAAATAAACATTCTTTGCTTTTATTTTAATCTCATTTATAATTCATCAGTTTTCAAAGCTTAATTAAATTAAAAAAAAGCAATAATCACTTGGAGAAAGAAATAATTGAACACAAACTACATGCCAAGTACCAGGCTATATGTGTCACATACATCATATCATTTAATCCCAGCACTTGCACACTCTTTTCTGGATGTAGGAGAGAAAGTGATTTACCTAAGTCATTCAGTGGGAAGATATAGCATGAACCCATATTTGAAATCCAAGTCAACCTGTCTCCAGGTTTAACTTTCAGATCCCATTTAAATATAGGGAACACATTTAAAGATGCAATCAAAGACTTTGAGATCATCCAACCACTTATATAAGACATAGCAATGTGCAAGCCTCCAAATAACAATG
The DNA here is from genome assembly GCF_001458135.2 of Marmota marmota marmota. Lineage (NCBI taxonomy): Eukaryota > Metazoa > Chordata > Mammalia > Rodentia > Sciuridae > Marmota > Marmota marmota. Next base: position 228,265 of record NW_026000153.1, read on the forward strand.
AGAAGTTCTGCCTCCCTCCTGAGTAAAAGAAATATTCTAAGGACTTCTAGAGGAGGCAGTGAAGGTAGATATACCTTCAGTCAGTGCAGGTAGATATACCTCCATTCATACTGGCAATATTCTTCAACTGTCCTCTCCCCTCCCTTACCAAGAGTGGTGGTGAGAGAAGCAACCTGCACAACTTAACATTGGCTCTTCTATCCCATTTCAATACAACATTGGGAATTTAGTACAGATTTCCCCTTTCTAACCCCAACAATGTAAAAGTTCTGCCTTCTAATAAAGTTTTCCACCTCCCCAACCACCATAAATTTCTTCCTCCTGCTGGGTAAGGGAAAGTCCACAGAGGCCAAGAACTGAGCGGAGCTAAGCAAGAAAAGAGCACATGCTCTGACTTCTAGAAACCATGCATCACAAGTGGGCTTCCCAAAATTAAGGTCAAATCCAAGAAATAGCAGTTTACCAAAGAATTCATTCTTCAAACAAAAATGTATTGAGCTTCATGTATTTGTCAAGGACTGTTCATGAGGAAGCTACGGACAAAATAGTCAGGGTCTCCACTCTCATGTGGTTTACTATGGCAGGGGGGAAACAGGCATTGAACAAAAAGTGTAAGTGTGATGAGGTTTACAAAAATGAAGTGTTGAGACTCTCTGAGAACCCTACTCAGGGGCATTGATGGCAGGGGGACCTAACTAAACTTTGGGAGGGTAGGCCTGGAGGCTTCCTAGAGGAAACAAGGTTTCAACTGAGATAAGAAAGATGTAAAGTAGTTAAGCAGGCCAAGACAGGAGAGCATTCCAAGCAGAGGGAATAGCATGTGCAAAGGCCTGAATCAACAAAAAGCATATTATATTTGAGATATTGAAAACTATGTCTAGTGCATAAAGAACAAGAAAGGGAATGGTAGAGACAGAACAGAAAGAGAGACAGGGATCAAGCCACAGCATCAAAAGCCATATTTGAAATTTTGGAATTTATCCCACACATGGTAAGAAGGTAGATTTTAAGTAGTAGAATGGCATACAAGATCTACATTTCAATTGTATCACTCAGGCTGCAGTGGAGAGAATGAATGAAAAACAGCTGGAAGAAGATGTTGGAGAAGCTTCCTAGAGACCTGCATTATGGTACAGGGACCAGATGAGAATTGCCTGTGTTAGGGAAGTGGTCATGGCAAAGGAAGAGATGGCAATGACAAGTATAAGTCAAAGAGCAGAGCTAGTCTAGTAAGATGTGCTGAGTGCAGAGCATGGTACAGGAATTCCAGAAGACATTTGAAGGCTTTGAAGGAGAAAAGAAGTAGGGTAAAAGAATGAAGAATTTGGGATTTGAGAATGGTCATTTTATTCACATGTTCTCTGAGCAGCTTTAATGTACCAGCTGTCCTCAGCCCTGGGGATACAATAGTGAATAAGACAGGCAAAGTCTCTGCTCTCAAAGAACTTACAGTATAGGGAAAGCAATTTAAGGAAATGGCTGATGGCATATACTAAGCAGGTGTGCTACTGTTATGAGTTGACTTGTATCCCCCCAGAAAGATGTGTTGAAGTCCTGATTCCCAGTGAATATAACCTTATTTGGAAATAGGATTATTACTGACATAATCAAGATAACATGAGGTCATTAGGATGGGCCTTATGAGAAGAAAGGAGACACAGAGACACACATGGAGATATTCATAGGAAAACAGGCCAAGTGTGGTGGAGGGCATCCAAGCTACTCAAAAGGCTGAGGCAGAAGGATTGCTTAAGCCCAGGAGTTGGAGGCCCACATGGGCAACATAGTGAGACTCCCAACTCAAAAATATATATAGATATCTACGGTCTGGTGTTCATATGAAAATAGAGGCCAATATTGTAGAGATGCATTTACAAGTCAAGGAATACCAAGGATTTCCCATGTCTACTGGAAGGTAGGAACCCACAAGAGAATATCTTACCCTATAGATTTCAGAGGAAATGTGGTCCTGATGACACATTGATTTTAGACTTCTATCCACCAGAACTGTCATAGAAAAAAAAAATCTGTTGTTTTAAGCTACCCAGCTTCTGGTAATTTGTTACAACACCCCTAGAAAATGAATACAGCTATTCTGGCAATGCACAGTAGGAGAGTCACGACAGAGCAGATAGGATGGATTAAATAAAATTGCTAATGTAACAGAAAGAGAAAGAGAAATATTCTTGGAGTTTTTCTTTGTTTGCTTGCTTGCTTTTTTTTTTTTATTGAGGGATTTTTCAGTACCTGCTGGTGACATGGGGTTGGGAGGGTGGGCTACAGAGGTAGGATAGAGAAGATCTAGAAGCAATGCAGTTTTCTACTGCAGATCTAGCAACAGGGCATACAGTACCAAGGAGGTGAGAGGCAATAGAGAGAGAAAGCAATAAAGACCTATGAAGGGAGCTGAGGTTGTGGCTCAGCGGTAGAGCACTCGCCTCTCACATGTGAGACCCTGGGTTCGATCCTCAGCACCACATAAAAATAAATAAACAAAATAAAGATATTGTGCCCATGTATAACTAAAAAAATTTAAAAAAAAAAGACCTATGAGGGACAGATGTGCCCTAGAAATTTCAGACACTATGATGTCTAGTAGCAAATTTTAATTTCTCCTCCTCCACACTCATAAGACTTCTGTAAGATGTATTCACCAAGACAAAGCAAATCTCAGCCAGCTGTGGGTCAAACCAATTGTGAAGAATGGAGGGAAGTCCTTAGCCACATTTGGGAGCAAAATGAACCAGGGATGGTTGAAACCACAGGAAGAATCAGAATGAGATCTCAAGAACTGACCAAAGATAAAAGGGACAGGCAACAACCACAAAGTACAAGACTCCTCGAAGAAAATCAAAAATGCTCAGAGATATTTGGGAAGAATGTGAAATTCCTGTCATCAGCTTAGGATGATGGCTTAGAGACATTGGCTATTATAGTTGGATGTAACAGAAAATTTACCCCTAAATGTTAAAGGCTTGGTAACACTTAGGTTACACTATGAATATGATCCAAAACTTTGCAAGAGACAAAGCAGAAAGACAGCAGTATAGATTCCACTGATAACAACTTCAGAGTTTTGGGTGGGTTTAGGAGGGGAAGAAAGAGATAAACCAGCTCCCAAACACACCCACATGTTGTTTAAAAAAAGATTAATAATTAATAATAGAATGTGGTGATATGGTTTTATGGAGCACTTACTATGTGCCAGGCACAGTTTGATGTGCTATTTAAGAGGCACATGTATTAATGAAAGTCACAAAGTTTGCAAATTTTATATTATACTACTCATTATCCACTCATTTCTAATCTCCACCATGTCCACAGTAATAATGAGGCATGGCTGTTCCTCCAGAGACTACATTGCCCATCCTCCTATGCAATTTATATGAAGCTATGCTACAAAGAGAATATTGCAGGCCTCAGTCCACTATCCTTAGAAAGACCTGCTTATAAACCTGGTCTTAGGCTGGTGTCTGGGAATTTGAATGGTAAACAGTTCTTAACATTGACATAACACTTTTTCCAAAGAATAGGAGTATCTAAAGGTTTGTACAAACAATGTGGCTTATGGGAATCCGAAATTTAAATACGTGCAAAAGGGAGGATCTCCTAATAAATATCTTGAGCACCCAGTTGTTACCATCCTGGTGGTCATGTCTTATCACAACTTGTTGGTGGAGGAGTTACATACATTCTATATGAAGCCACTAGAAGAGGATTCTTGGAAGACTGTGCATGGTTTCCTCCAGAATCCACTCCATAAATGCTTTTCCTTTGCTGAGTTTGTTTTTTATTCTTTTGCTATAATAAATTATAGCTATGAGTATCACTATATGCTGAGTAGTGGGTACCCTCCTTAAATCACTGATTCTCAGGTAACTCTTAGAAACCCCCAACATAAAGACTAAGCTTTCACCAATGAAATGTGAGTAGAGTGATGTAATTTTACTTTCATTTACTTAAAAAGAAATTATTTGTCATCTATTTCTAGTCTTTCATCTTTCTGTAGATTAAAATAAAAATGTGATAAACCAGCTTCAATCACATAAAGGAAGTCAATACACATAGTTGTAACACCCAGATGGTACACAGTAGCTATATGTATCCATTTAATTTTAAATTTAAGTTAATTAAAAGTAAATAAAACTGGAAATTAATTACCCCAATTTCGCATGTGGCTAGTATTTATCATATTGAGTAGTAATAAACAGTATAGAAACATTTCTATCATTGCAGAAATTTCTATTGAACAGCTTATATTAGGGTTTAATGGAACAGAATTGAATGGAACTTTGATCACTAAATGATCTCTTGGAACTGAATGGACTCCAGCATGGACCACTAACAATCACTGGATTGTTAGATAATAAAGAAATAAGCCAGGGCTGGGGATGTGGCTCAAGCGGTAGCGAGCTCGTCTGGCGTGCGTGCAGCCTGGGTTCAATCCTCAGCACCACATACAAACAAAGATGTTATGCCCCCCGAAAAACTAAAAAAAAAAAAACGTTAAAATCCTCTCTCTCTCTCTCTCTTAAAAAAAAAGAAAGAAAGAAAAAAGAAAAAAAGAAATAAGCCAGATGCAATGGCACATATCTATAATCACAGTGACTCAGGAGCCTGAGCTAGGAGGATCAAAATTTCAAGGCCAGTCTGGACATCTTAGTGAGAATTTACATCAAAATAAAATAAAAAAGGTTTGGGGATGTAGTTCATTGGTAGAGCATGTGCAAAGCCATGGATCTAATCCCTAACACTACAAAAAATGATATAAATATTACATATTTCTATCTTATTTAAGCAACTATATTTGGAGATATCTTTGTTAAAGTAGCTAAGACTATACTCTAACAAATATAGCTCACATTTTTTTCCAGTACTAGGGATTGAACTCAGGGCCTTGCACATGGTAGGCAAGTGCTCTACTACTGAACTCCTCCTAATTTGTTCTTGTAGAAAATAAATTAATCATGCAGGACAGGAGCAGAATGCTTATCTGAACACAATCTCCCTTGATGCCCAGGTCTTTAGTCAGGGCACAAGCCTGTGGTAACACTGTCCACATAGGATAGGTCTCGAGGAGCTGGAAAGGTCAATTCTTGCTCTAACAGTGCCCTTTCACAGTCCCAGCTTGTGTCATCATTGGGGAAGAGCTTAAAGATCTACATGAATCCCTTTAATCCAGCATTTAATGCTACAGATTTCCCTCTAAGGACTGTGTTAGCTTCATCCCACAAATTTCCATCTGCTATACTTTCATTTTCATTCAATTAGAAAGGTTTTTTTTTTTTTTTTTTTTTACTATTATTGTCATGAGACTTCCTCTTTGACACAGACATTGTAAATGTGCTCTTTAGTTTCCTAGCATTTAGAGATTTTTCTATTGTCTTTTTGATATCCTGGTCTAGTTTGACCATGGTCAAAGAACATACTCCATATGATTTCAGTTTTTTAACTTTGTTTTGTTTTATGACCCACAGAATGGTCTATGTTGGTACAGATTCCATGGGTGCTTGAAAGAATACATATTATATAGTTGTTAGATGAAGGGCTTTCTGTGTCAATTAGATTCTATTGACTGATGGTGCTCTTGAATTCCTGTATATACTTATGATTTTTTCTAGTTGACCTATCAACTCTTGAGAGAGGGATGTAGAAATCACTAATTATAGTTGTGGATTTTTTTTTTCTCTTTTCACTTCTACTGGTTTTTTCTTTACATATTTTGCTGTTCTGTTGTTTTGTGAAAACACACTTGAATTTGCTGTTTTATTGTTGGATTGACCCTTCTTTTGTCATTTGGTAATGCTCCTCTCTGTCCTTGATATTTTTCTTTGCTCTAAAATATAGTTTATCTGATATTAATATAGTCACTTCTGCTTCCTTTTGATTAATATTTGCATGGTATATATTTGAAATCATTTATTTATTTATTTATTTTAATATTTATTTTTTAGTTGTAGTCAGACACAATACCTTTATTTATTTATTTATTTATTTTATGTGGTGCTGAGGATCGAACCCAGGGACCCGCACATGCTAGGTGAGCGCTCTACCACTGAGCCACAACCCCAGCCCAGATATTATTTATTTTTAAACTACATATATCATTTGAACTATTTGAAATGAGTTTCTTGTGCAACATGTAGTTGGGTCAGTTTTTAAGTCCATTATGACAATTCCCATCTTCTAAAGGGTATGCTGAAATCATTAACATTTTTAAAAAATATTCCCTTATTTTCCATGACCACATCTTTGTAGACTGTCCTTCTTTTCATAAATGTCATCTGTTCATTTATTTTTTAGAGCATTATAATTATACACAGTAGTTGGGTTCATCTCAACAAATTCATACATGCATGGAATTTGATTTCAGTTCATGTTCCTCCCTTTTCCCTCCCTCCCCACTTTCTCCTTCCTCTATTCTACTGATATTCCTTTTGCTCATCTTGTTTATTTATTTTTAATTGTGAAATCATTCCCACTTAATGTAATCATGGATATGTTATGGCTTAACAATGCTATTCTATTTTTCTACATTATGTTTGATCTCTCTGTATTCTTATTTCTCTATTTTCTTTTTCCTACCTTCAGATAGGTTACTTAAACAATTTTTAGATTCCTTTCTTGATTGATTGATAGTGCTTTTGAGTGCTTTTCTTTGTAGATCTCTTTTAGTAGTTCTTCTAGGCATTACCATAACTTATCATAGTCTACTAGTGTCAACATTTTACCAGTTGGAGAGAAGCATAGGAATTATTTCTCTTTGTATCCCTTTACTCTATCCCATTTGTAGTGTAATTATCTTAACTATTTTCTCTTCATACTTTGAAAACTACAGTAGACAGTATCAGTATTTTAGTCATCTTTTTTCCACTGTTGTGACCAGAAGACCTGGCAAGAATAATTTTAAAGTAGGAAAAGTCTATTTCGGGCTCACTAGTTCAGAGGTCTCTATCCATAGCTGGCCAACTCCAATCCTTGAGCTGTGAGGTGAGGCAGAGTGCCATGATGGAATTGTGTGGCACAGGAAAGCAGCTCAGTACTTGGCAATCAGAGACCAAGCTTGGCTCACCAGGAATGAAACATACCCCCAAAGGCACATTCCCAGTGACCCATCTCCTTCAGCCTACAGTTACGGCCCAGTTAATCCATTCAAGTGGCATAATGCACTGATTAGGTCAAGGCTCTTATAACCCAATTAATTCACCTCTATATTTCCTTGCATTGTCTCACACATGAGTTTTGGAGGACATTTTATATCTAAACCATAACAGACAGTTATATTTTTTTAATCTAATCATCCAGCATAATTTAGAAAACTCAAAACAGGAAAATCTATTGTTTTTATCCTTTAATTTCTCTCTTTCTTTCCTTGTTCTTCCTTCCTTCTTAGTATTCCAGAATTCCTTCTTTTACTCTTTCTTTTCAGAAATTTCCTTTGGCCATTCTTTTGAAATAGATCTGATGACAACACATTTTTTTTAATATTTATTTTTTAGTTTTTTCAGTGGACACAACATCTTTGTTTGTATGTGGTGCTGAGGATCAAACCCGGGGCCGCACGCATGCCAGGCCAGCACACTACTGCTTGAGCCACATCCCCAGCCCGACAACACATTTTCTTACTTTTCCACCATCTGAGAATGTCTTGATTTCATTTTTATTCCTGAAAGATATTTTCACTGGGTATAGAATTCTAGATTAACAGTCCTTTTTTCAATATTTCAAAAATGTTGTGTCATTCCCCTCTGGCTTCTGTGGTTTATTATGAGAAATCTGCTTGTCATTCAAATTGATTTTGTTTGTTTTTCTGTTTTTCTCCAATAGGAAATATGCTATTTCTTTTTAGCTGCTTTCAAGGTATTTTCCTTACCAGGAAGAAAGTCCAGCCTCTACATCTGTCCTTGGTTGACACCTATGGTGAAGGGGTATCTAGTTATTGCTAGGCAGGGAAGGGAGGCTGTCTACTGAGCCTCCACTGATACCACCCTTTTTGGAGAGAAGTCACTCTTTACTGCTCCCCATTTGCACTCCACTGGGACAGTGTAGGAAGGGTGTTCTTATTGCATATGAGAGTCAGTGAAAGTCCTGATTCTCCACTAAAGTTCCTTGACATTATCCTCATGGATAGAAGAATGGCCATCTTCTTACCATCAGGTGGGCATGGAAGTCCAGGTTCTCCGTGTGAGACCCACGAGCACCACAGGAGTGGAGTGAGAAGGGGGCTTATCACCATCTGGCAGGAATGAAAGCTTCCCCACATCACAGCCTTCTCTGCCACCCCCCAGCAGGGTGTCAGCATGCCTTCTTATAGCCTCTTGAGGTGGGGGGGTGGGGCATCTAGGTTCTTTATTTGCTTCAACTATAGGAGGAGGCAGGACTATGTTTTTTTTTTTTTTTCTGTGATATTTGGCAGGAGTCTAGTAGTTATTATCTAAAAGTTTTCTGTCTTTTTAATCTGGCCCTTCCCTAGCATTTTGGCTAAACAAACAGGCTTTTCTTGGAAAATTTCTTCATCCACTGGTGTTTCTGGGTTGTCCAGAAATTTTCTGGATACTTCCTCTTCAAGTATCAAGTCTAAAAATATGTGAGGCAAAAAGAAAACCCAGAAAACTCACCACTATGTTGTTCCATAGTGCTGAGGTCTCTAAATGTCTGCCTCTTTACTTTTCAAGAGTCCTTTTATGCTTGGTTTTTATATAATGTATAGGATAGTAGTTGTACTAAGTGGGACGAATAGGGGGAAATATGACTATTTCATCTTCTTGGAAGAATATGTACTTTCTTTTAACACAACATGTACTAAGCCAAGCACTCCCAGTTCTTAACCCAAAATCAGATGTGCAAGAACACACTTTTATCATGCTGTTGGTGCCAACAAGCCATCTCCCACTGCCGCCAGCTTTCCATTTCCCCACAAAGACTTGAAAACTATTCATGAAGCGAACTAGAATATAAAACTAAAATTAAGAATCCAGAATACACAATGGATACCAATCATATTCCATGTTTCATTATAATTTTGTTGATAATATTTTTACATATTAAACTGATTTTTTTTTCATTTCTAGCCATTCCTTTTTGCCTTCTGAGACTTCTCCCAACTCAAACTGAACATTAAAGCAACTCCTACCTCCAAGAAAGAACACTTTTATAGAAAGTGTTTTTTTATCTGTTGTAATAGCCTGATCTTTTGAGTCTATGACAAAAGTATACATTATCAAGTAGATTGAATAAAATTTATGACTTACATAATTCAGTTTTTCCTACATAGAGGAAATATGGATTCCCTCAGCTGTAGGAAAGATGGATTCATTCATAAGGTAGAAAAACAAATGTTACTTTTTGATAAATATTTCTGAAAACAGCACTCAAATGTTTTGTGTGTATCCACAGGACCCAAGTAAGAAGAACCTGGGGACTTTGGAACTGATCAAGGCAGACACAAGGACAGCTGTGTTGTATCTGATGAATTTATATTTGGTGCCTTGGAAGCAGATAGAAACCACTGGACCACAGGTGACTTGCTCCTACTCCATCTTAACCCCCAGGAAGTCTTGGCTGCCATGGGACTAGTGCTCAGTCCTGAAGGTGTGAGGGTCATGGAGGGGAGCAAGAGCCTGCATTAACAGAGGAAACTCCGATTTAGCTGAAGTTAAACTTCTACAAAATGGAGTCTTGGTAGAGAATTATATTCTAATTTTGAACACACACACACACACACAGTGTACACACCTATGCAGAAATAAGAGAGAGATCTTGGATTTCTAGTAGAGTTGGTAGACTACATACAAGTTGAAAAATAAATTTTAAATTCTTGTTTAGCATATCCATAAACTTTTAAAGTATAACAAGGTTCAATTCCAGTGCAATAATAATTAATGCCATACACACTAGGAGCTATAATAGGGAGGTGGACAATAGGTTCACAGTGGACAATTCAGGTTTTAGAAGTCTCTAAGCTTTAAAAAGAGCCACAAAAGAAAATGAAAATTGAGAGTTTCATAGAAAGAGTCAAATATTCTGTTTAGGGTGGGGAGAAGCAGTAATAAATGTCAAAGACACAAGTCATGATTCATATTGTTATGGTTTAGATGTGAGATGTACCCCAAAAGCTCACATGTGAGACAAAACCAGAAGGTTCAGAAGGGAAATGATTGGGTTGTGAGAACCTTAACCCAATCAGTGAATTAATCACCTGATGGGATTAATTGAGTGGTAATTGAAGGCAGGTAGGATGTGGCTAGAGAAGGTGGGGTATTGGGGGACGTAGCTTTGGGGTATATAATTGTTATCTGGCAAGTGGAGTCTCTCTCTCTCTCTCTCTCTCTCTCTCTCTCTCTCTCTCTCTCTCTCTCCTTCCTGATCATCATGTGAGTCACTTTCCTTTGGTACACTCTTCTGCCTCACCTTGAGCCCTGAGGAATGGAGCTGCCTGTCTATGGATTGAGACCTCTGAAACTGTGAGCTCTTAAATAAACTTTTCCTCCTCTATGATTCTGGCCGGGTGTTTTAGTCACAGTGGCAAAAAAGGCTGACTAAAACACAAATATATGCTTAAAGATATAGATTCAATTTAATTAGACAGTGGTTAGACAACTGCTGATAAAATGGATGATGGATGCAAGAGTTTTTAACATCTATATCCAATGCAACAAATCAGAAATAGAACCAAGTTGCACCTTTATATGGAAAATGCCACATTATGGTCATGTGCTAGATTTCCTTCCCTTCTTTCCCAGCCAGAATTTCCTAAAGTGGGTTCTGAGGAATGGTGACCAGGAATATGCTTCTTTACAAATTCCCAGGTGATTCTGATGGTTCAAAATGTAGAGAACAAGAGAGTACTCCAAGACCTGACATCAAGCTCAATTAAAGGAGATCAATAGCTGTTTCTGGAAATGCCTCCTTCAAACTTTCCCTCCCTCTAACTCCCCATGGCCTCTTTTTCTTCTAAAGTCTGCACTGGTGATTCCTCTCTGGGACCAAAGCAAACCGGTTAAATTCAGTAATACTGAATACAAACACATGTGGAATTTAGCTGCACTACTTGGGGTTTGATAGTTTTTAAATAGATTTTACTTTTTCAGAGGTTTAGATTCATAGCAAAATTGAGACGGTACAGCTACATCCCATATGTCTCCTGCCTCCCACACATGCACAACCTCTTTATTATCAATATCCCACAACAGAGTTGTACATTTATTATAATCAATGAACCTACATTGATACATCACCCAAAGTCCATAGTTTATATTAGGGTTCGAGGTTTTATACATTCTATGAGTTTGGCAAATGTATAATGACATATATTCACCCATATAGTAATACAGAGTGCTTTCACTGCCCTAGAAATCCTTCATGGGCTCTGTGTTCATCCTCCCTCCTTCAACTCTTAACAACCAATGACTGATCTTTTCATTTTTTTTTAATTTTTTATTGTTGGTTGTTCAAAACATTACATAGTTCTTGACATATCATATTTCACACTTTGATTTAAGTGAGTTATGAACTCCCATTTTTACCCCGTATACAGATTGCAGAATCATATCAGTTACACATCCATTGATTTACATGTTGCCATACTAGTGTCTGTTGTATTCTGCTGCCTTTTCTATCCTCTACTATCCCCCCGTCCCCTTTTTTTCTTTCTCTTTCTTCTTCTCTCTCTCTCTTTCTCTCT
>NW_026000153.1:239961-243944 GCF_001458135.2 Marmota marmota marmota
AGCAGTGTCCCTGTAGCATGCTCTTTTTAGGTCTTTAGGGAATAGACCGAGAAGGGGAATAGCTGGGTCAAATGGTGGTTCCATTCCCAGCTTTCCAAGAAATCTCCATACTGCTTTCCAAATTGGCTGCACTGATCTTTTCATTTTTGCCTTTCCAAAATGTAGTCGAGTTGGAACCATGTAATACTATATATAGCCTTTTCAGATTTGGCTTCCTTTATACTATGCATTGAAGTTTCTTCCATGTCTTTTAATGGATTGATAGCTAATTTTTTTTTAAGTGCTGACACTAAAACTGGATCACAGTTTATTTATCCATTCACCTACTGGAGGACATCTTAGTTGCTTCCAAGTTTTGGCAGTTATGAATAAAGCGGATACAAAAATTTATGTGCAGGTGCTTATGTGGAAATCAATTTACAAGGCCTTTGGGTAAATACCAAAGAGACAATAGCTGGAAGTAGTTGTAAATGCCATTTTGTATTCCCACCAACGATGAATTAAACTTCTCATTGCTCCACATCTTTGACAGCGTATAGTGTTCTGGATTTGGGCCATTCTAATGGGTATGTAGTGGTATCTCGTTATTGTTTTAATTTTCATTTCCCTAGTGACATTTGATGTGGAACAACTTTTCATATGATTGTTTGCCATCTTCTTAGGTAAGGTGTTTGCTAAGGTCTTTGACTCATTATTTTTATTTGTGTTGCTTTCTTATTGTTGAGTTTTAATAGTTCTTAATGAAGTTTAAATAACTATCCTTTCATCAGATTATCTTTTGTGAATATTTTCCTTCAGCCTATGTCTTGACATTGCCTTTCATGGAGCAGAAATTTTATTATTTTTCAACATCTAATATAATACATTTCAATCAAAACATCTGGCAATATTATTCACACACAGTATAAGATCTATCAGCTAAAGAGACATATTTCTTTATGTTATTTACTTAATGTTTTTGCATTACTGGAGAGTGAATCCAGGGGAGCTCTGCTACTGAGCTACATTACCAGTCCTTTTTATATTCTTTTCTTTCTTTCTTTTTTTTTTTTTTAGAAAGAGAGAGAGAATTATTTTTTAATATTTATTTTTTAGTTTTCAGCAGACACAACATCTTTGTTTGTATGTGGTGCTGAGGATCGAACCCGGACTGCACGCATGCCAGGCGAGCGCGCTACCACTTGAGCCACATCCCCAGCCCCCTTTTTATTTTCTTAAGAAATTTTTAATTAAATGGGTCCAGCTTATTAATTCTTCCTTTCATTGATTATACCTTTGCTGTTGTATATGAGTTGTCACCAAGCCTGAGGTCACCTAGAGTTTCTCCTAAGCTATCTTCTACAAGTATTATAAGTTTGCGTTTCATATTTAATTCTGTGATCCATTTTGAGACCTTTGTGACTGCTTTTTTTGTGAAGGCTGTAGGATTTGTGTCTAGATTTTCTCTCTTTTTCTTTTATGTGAATATCTAATCAGCTATTTAATTCTGTTTTTTATTTTGTATTTCTGATATCACTTGCAGACTATCTTTTCTTCATTGCATTGCCTTTGTTCCCTTACCAAAGATCAGGTGACTGTACTTATGTGGCCCTACTCTGGTCTCTCTATTCTATTCCATTGATTTATTTGTCTTGCCAACAACATACTGTCTTGATTATTTTATCTTTTTAAAATATTTTTTTGTAGTTAGACAGAATGACTTTATTGTATTTGTTTATTTTTATATGGTGCTGAGGATCGAACCCAGTGCCTCATTCATGCTAGGCAAGTGCTCTACCACTGAGTTACAGCCCTTGAGCTGTAGCTCTCTAGCTGAGCTACAGTTAGTCTTCTAACTGTTCCTATGAATATCATGTTGGCTGTTCTGGATCTTTTTCTCTTCATATAAGCCTTAGTATTATTTTGTCAATAGTCATAAAAATTACCCTGCTAAATTTTAATTGAGGTTACTTAGGATCTATAGATCAAGTTGGGAAAAACTAATAACTTGACATTGTTGAGTCTTCCTATCCATGAACATGGAATATCTCTCCATTTATTTAGTTCTTCTTTGATGTTTTCATTAGAGTTTTGTGATTTTGCTTATTGCATATATATATAATATGTATTTTCTTTAGGTTTATACCTGTTTTTTATTTTCCTGGGTATTAATTTAATTGATATTGCATTTTTATTTTTAAATTTCACTGCTTCACTATTGGTAAGCACTACTGTTTTTTATTAGAATTAGTATTAGCTTTGTGATACACTGATTAAATATTATACACAGTTTTGAACAGTCTTCTCCTAATCCTATTTTCCCCATAACACCTATATTTTTAGCATGATTTTGTAGAACATAGGATTTTCCAGTAATGTATAAAGTGTTATAGCAGAATTGCCTTTAGGCATATAGAGAAGTATAGTTCAACTCCAATGAATGTCCATAAGGATAGTCACTTATGGAGAAGCCATGTACATATTCTCCTATTGTCCACCCTTTCCATTTTAGCCAAGGAGACTGGTGGTGAAGAGGTTGCCAAATAAGGGAAACAGAATGAATGCCATCTGAGAAGCTGAATTCTACCTCCTTTTACCCTCACCCCTGGAACTCAAGTTCCAGAATACTGGGAATCAGGCAAGATATTGGAAGAATCTTCTCAAGGGAAATTGACAAAAGAGAAAAGATGTAATATATATATATCAGGGGTCCCCAACAATCTATCCATTATTTCATGAAGTTCAAGAACAAACCCTTAATACAAATACTCAGAGATTCTAATCAGCTTTTTAATTCTTTTTGTTATTGATTTCTTTTAGTTATATATAATATTAGGATATATTTTTACTTAATCACAAAAGCATGGAATACAATTTGCTCTGAATCAATCCCTGGCACTTTCCGCTTCCCCCACTTCCCTCTCCTTGTTCCTCTACCTCTTACTCTACTGGATCTTTCTGCAATTTATTTATACTTTTTTAAAAATTAATGTCTTGTGGATATACATGATGTTGGAACTCACTGTGCTATATTCATGTAAATACATACTACATTTCAGTCATATTCATTCCACTGTTCTTCCCTTTTCCTGTTCTTTCTTCCTCCCCATCAAACCCCTTTGTCTACTCTACTGATCTTTCCTCTATTTTGATGAAATTCCCTTTTCCCTTTTTTCTTTTCTCTTTCTCTACCCCTGCCGCAATTTTGGGTTAGCTTCCACATATCAGAGAAAACATTGGGCCTTTGACTTTTGGGGATTAGCCTGTTTCATGTAGCATAATATTCCCCATTTCCATCCATTTTCTGGCAAATGTCATAATTTCATTCTTCTTTATGACTGAGTAATACTCCATTGTGCATATATTCATTTTCTTTATCCATTCATCTGCTGGAGGCACCTAAGTTGTTTCTATAGCTTGACTATTGTGAATTGTGTGGCTATAAACACTGATGTGGCAGCATCATTATAGTATGTTAATTTTAAATCTTTTGGATATATACCAAGGAGTCGGGTAGCTGGGTCATATGATGATGCCATTCCAAGTTTTCTATGGAATCTCCATACTGCTTTACAGGGTGGATGCACCAATTTACAGTCTGACCAACAATGTATGATGAGTGTACCTTCCCCCCACATCCTTGCCAACATTCATTATTTGTATTTTTTATAATTGCCATTCTAACTGGCATGAGATAAAATCTTAATGTAGTTTTGATTTTCAATTCCCTAATTGCTAGAGATGTTGAATATTTTTTTTATATGTTTGTCCACCATTTGTATTTCTTTTTTTGAGAAGTTTCTGTTTAGTTCTTTTGACCATATGGCAGTTCTACTTTCAGGTTTTCTTCTAAGCTAGAAAGGGTCTTTTTTTCCCCACAATTTTTATTGGTGCATTATAGTTGTACATATTGATGAGATTTATTGTTACATATTTGAATGTGCACAGAATATAACAATATAATTTGGTCAATATCACTCTCCAGCACCACCACCCCACCCTCC
>NW_026000153.1:245041-252706 GCF_001458135.2 Marmota marmota marmota
AGAAGACATTTGGCATTTGTTTTTTAGGGATTGGCTAGCTTCACTTAGCATAATCTGCTCTAATGCCATCCATTTCCCTGCAAATTCTATGATTTTGTCATTTTTTAATGCAGAGTAATACTCCATTGTGTATATGTACCACATTAAGGGTCTTGAAGAGATGTATATATCATATTCATATCAATATTATTTACAAAGCTAAAACATGGAAGCAACCAAAGTGTCCATACGTGGATGAATGAATAAGAAAACTGAGAAATATACATATAGTGGGCTATATTATTCAACATAAAAAGAGAAGAAAATTCTGATATATGGTATAATGTGGCTGAATCCTGAGGACAGAACATTAAGTGAAATGAGTTAGTCACAAAAAGAGGAAAATTTTTTTCTGATTCCACTTATATGGGGTGCCTGGAATAGTCAAAATTATAGACAGAAAGTAGGGTGGTAGTTGCCAGGAATGTGAAGTTGTTATGGAATGGATACAGAGTTTTAGTTTTACAATGTGAAAAGAATTATGGAGATGGATGATGATGATAGTTGCACATTATAAATGTAACTAATACTACTGAACTGTGTCCTTAAAAATGGTTAAGACAGTAAATTTTATTTAATATGTATTTTATGATAAATTTTTAAATGGGAGAAAAATAAGATGCAATAGAGTAAAACTTTCAACATGCTGCTCAATTCAGCCAGACAAATAATCAAGTATGAAGATAAAACGAAGACAAAACAAAGATATTTTTAGACATTCAGGAACTAAAAAAACTTACATCCCCTGCACTCTTTTGGAAGTGATACTGAATATTGAGTTTCACCAAAACTAGAGAGTAAACCAAGAAAAAGGTAGTCACTGAGTAAAGGAAAAAGGAAAGAACTCAAAGTAATCTGAAGTGGAATGATGAAGGGTCTTGGCTTGATAACTACACCAGTTTTAACAGACCACAGTTCAGATTAAATCAGGGTGACCAAAAAACAGCACAGTAAGGGCTGGGTGTCCCAGACACTTGCTGTTTGCACTGTCCTTTTAAGAGAGGGCAAAATGCCTAGGTGAACCCTGTTTATATTACCATCTATATTCAGTCTATCTTGACCATGGGCTAATTAATTAAAATACTACTTTCCTTCCCCACGCTCTACAACCTGGATCAATTGGAGATATGTGGAATGTTTGCTTTTACCCTTTATTTTTAAATTTTTTAGCATGCATTGAAACCATGCAAGCTTGTTGGGCCCCAACCTGAGATTCAGCTTCAGTAGTTCTGGACTGGGACTTAGAAATTTCCAACATGATGATGATATTGGCTAAGGAACTACCCTTTGAAAACCACTTCTTTTTACCTAGAATGCTGGGGTTGGTCATAGTGAGAAGGGAACCAAAAATGGTCTCATGTTCCTCACACATGCTCCCTCTGGACATTCCTGGCCTACATTCCTGACTTTCCAGATGTTTTCACTTTCCCAATTCTCATTCTAACATTTTCCCACAGACTTCTCCAGAAGGGACCCCACAAACTATGTCTAAGAGACTCTGCTCAGCTTATATTCTCATAGGAGTCTACTAACAAAAGCAAAGTCACTCTTTCCTTATTCAACTAGGTCTGTACTTCCTACAGCTATGTATTGCTTAACAATGGGGCTAAGTTCTGAGATATGTGTCATTAAGCAATACTGGGAGAACATCATAGACTGTACTTACGCAAACCTAGATGATATCATCAACTTCACTCTTAGGGTATATTATAATCTCATGGGATGACCATCATATGTTCAGTCCATCATTGACCAAAAAGGTGTCATACAGTGGGTGATTATACTCACATTTTTTCATACACTTGGACATATATACATAGGTGATTTTAGAACTTGTTTCAAGTGAGGAAGTTGTGAATACAAAAGTCAGCAAATGACTACCATGAGGGGAAGAATGGCATGATCAAGGCAGGGAACACAGAAGATTTCTAATATACTCAAATATTCTGTTTGTTAACTTGGGTGGTATCCATGTGGATGTTCATTTTATTATTAGTCTTTAAAAACTAATAAGACACATGTCTTATATACTCTTCTATATGAATTATACAGTTCATAATTTTTATTTTATTTTTAAAAATTTATTTATTCTAATTTGTTCTATATAATAGCAGAATGCTTTTCAATTCATATTACACATGTAGAGCATAATTTTTCATGACTCTGGTTGTACACAAAGTAGAGTCACACCATTTGTGTCTTCATACATATACTTGAGGTAATAATGTCCATCTCATTCCACCATCTTTCCTATCTCCCTGCGCCCTCTCTTCCTCTCTCCCCTTTGCCCTATCTAAAGGTCTTCCATTCCTCCCATGCTTCAACACTCCCATCCCCATTATGGATCAGCATCCTCATATCAGAGAAAACGTTTGGCATTTGGTTTTTTGGGATTGGCTAACTTCACTTAGCATTATCTTCTCCAACTCCATCCATTTACCTGCAAATGCCATGATTTTATTCTCTTTTAATGCTGAGTAGTATTCCACTGTGTATATACAACATGGTTTCTTTATACATTCATCAACTGAAGGGCATCTATGTTGGTTCCACTTAATTTAGCTATTGTGAATTGTGCTGCTATAAACATGATGTGGCTGCATTACTATACTATGCTGTTTTTAAGTCCTTTGGGAGTGAGATAACTGGGTCAAATGGTGGTTCCGTTCCAAGTTTTCCATGGAATATCCATACTGCTTTCCAGATTGGTTGCACCAATTTGCAGTCCACCAGCAATGTATGAGTATGCCTTTTCCCCCACATTCTTGCCAACATTTATTGTTGTTTGTATTCTTAATAGCTGCCATTCTGACTGGAGTGAGATGAAGTCTTAAGAGTTAATTTTGATTTGCATTTCTCTAATTGCTAGAGATGTTGAACATTTTTTCTATATATTTGTTGATTGATTGTATATTATCTTCTGAGAAGTGTCTGTTCAGCCCATTTTTTGGTTGGGTTAATTTTGGGGGTTTTTTGTTTGGTTTTTATTTTATTATTATTATTTTTTTTGGTGTTAAGATTTTTGAGTTCTTTATATGTCCTAGAGATTAGTGCTCTATCTGATGTGCATGTGGTAAAAATTTGCTCCCATTCTATAGGTTCTCTATTCACCTCACTGATTGTTTCTTTTGCAGAGAAAAAACTTTTTAGTTTGAATCCATCCCATTTATTGATTCTTGATTTTATTTCTTGCACTATAGAAGTCTTATTAAGTCTTATTAATAAGAAGTCATTAAGAAAGTAGGGGCCTAATCTGACATGATGAAGATTTGGGCCTAACTTTTCTTTATTAGGTGCAGTGTCTCTGGTTTAACTCCTAGGTCCTTGATCCACTTTTGAGTTTTGTGCATGGTGAGAGATAGGGGCTTCATTTAATTTTGTTGCATATGGATTTCCAGTTTTCCCAGCACCATTTGTGAAGAGGCTATACTTTCTCCAATATATGTTTTTGGTGACTTTGTCTAATATGAGATAACTATTTATGTGGGTTTGTCTCAGTGTCCTCTATTCTGTACCATTGGTATACAAGTCTACTTTGGTGCCAATACCATGTTGTTTTTGTTACTCTGTAGTATAATTTAAGATCTGGTATAGTGATGCCACCTGCTTCACTCTTCTTGCTAAGGATGGCTTTAGCTATTCTGGGTCTCTTATTTTTCCTGGTGAATTTCATAACTGCTTTTTCTATTTCTATGAGGAATGTCATTGGGATTTTGATTGGAATTGCATTAAATCTGTATTGTGCTTTTGGTAGTATGGTCATTTTGACAATATGAATTCTGCCTATCCAAGGAAAAGGGAGATCTTTTCATCATCTAAGGTCTTTTTTAATTTCTTTCTTTAGTGTTCTGTAATTTTCATTTTAGAGATCTTTTACCTCTTTCATTGATTCCCAAGTATTTTGTTTTCATTAAGGCTATTATAAATGGAGTAGTTTTTCTAGTTTCTCTTTGAGAGGATTTGTCACTGAGGTACAGAAATACCTTTGATTTATGGGTGTTGATTTTATATCCTGCTACTTTGCCAAATTCATTTATTAGTTCTAGAAGTTTTCTGGTGAGATTTTTTGGATTTTCTAGTTATAGAATCATATTGTAGGCAAATAGTGATAATTTGAGCTCTTTTCCTACCTGTACCCCTTTAATTTCTTTCATCTAAGTGCTCTGGCAAGAGTTTCAAGAACTATGTTAAATAGAAATAGTGAAAGATGGCATCCCTGTCTTGCTCCAATTTTTAGAGGGAATGCTTTTAACTTTTCTCCGTTTAGAATAAGGTTGGCCTGGGGCTTAGCATAGATAGTTTTACAATGTTGAGATATGTTCCTGTTATCCCTAGTTTTTCGTTTGTTTGTTTTGTTGATGCTGGGGATTGAACTCAGGGCCTTGTGCATGCGAGGCAAGCACTCTACCAACTAAGCTATATCCCCATGTTATCCCTAGTTTTTCTAGTGTTCTGAACATGAAGGGGCGCTATATTTGGTCAAATGATTTTTCTGCATCTATTGAGATGATCATATGAGTCTTATCTTTAAGTCTATTGATGTGATGAATTACATTTATTGATTTTCGTATATTGAACCAATCTTGCATCCCTGGGATGAATCCCACTTGACTATGGTGAACTATTTTTGATATGTTTTTGTATGCAATTTGCCAGAATTTTATTGAGAATTTTTGCATCTATGTTCATTAGAGATATTTGTCTGAAGTTTTTGTTCTTTGATGTGTCTTTGCCTAGTTTTGGAATCAGGGTGATGTTGGCCTCATAATATGAGTTTGGAAGTACTCCCTCTTTTTCTATTTTATGAAATAATTTGTTCTTCTTTACAGCTCTTGTAGAATTTAGCTGTGTATCCATCCGGTCCTGGGCTTTTCTTTGTTGGTAGGCTTCTGATGGTGTCTTCTATTTCATTGCTTAAAATTAATCAGTTTAACTTGTATCATCCCGATTCAGTTTGGGCAAATCATATGACTCTAGAAATTTGTTGATGCCTTTGATATTTTCTATTTTATTGGAGTAAAAATTTTCAAAATAATTTCTAATTATCTTCTGTATTCCTGTAGTGTCCATCATGATATTTCCTTTTTCATCATGGATGTTAGTAATTTGAGTTTTCTCTCTCTCTCCTTCTCTTTGTTAGCATGGCTAAAGGTTTATCAATTTTATTTATTTTTTTCAAAGAACCAACTCTTTGTTTTCTCAATTTTTCAATTATTTCTTTTATTTCAGTTTCATTGATTTCAGCTCTGGTTTTAATTATTTCCTATATTCTACTGCTTTTGGTGTTGTTTTGTTCTTCTTTTTCTAGAGCTTTGAGATGTAATGTTAGGTCATTTATTTGTTGACTTTTCCTTCTTTTAAGGAATGAACTCCATACAATGAACTTTCCCTCTTAGTACTGCCTTTATAGTATCCCAGAGATTTTGATATGTTGTTTCAGTGTTCTCATTTACCTGTAATTATGTTTTAATCTCCTCTTTGATGTCTTTTGCAATCCATTGTTCATTCAATAGCATATTATTTAGTCTCCAGGTGTTGGAGAAGCTTCTATTTTTTATTTTATCATTGATTTCTAATTTTATTTCATTATGATCTGAGAGAATGCAGGGTAGTATCTCTATTTTTTTTGTATTTGCTAAGAGTAGCTTTGTAGCATAATATATGAACTATTTTAGAGAAGGATCCAAGTGCTGCTGAGAAAAAAGTGCATTCACTTGTTGATGGATGAAATATTCTGTATATGTCTGTTAAGTCTAAGTTATTTATTGTATTACTGAGTTCTATAGTTTCTTTGTTTGGCTTTTGTTTGGAAGAGCCAGAACTACAGAGCATCATTGGCAAAATATTTCCTTAGGAAGAAGGAAAAACAACAATGAAAATCAGCAAAGGGAGGTATTAAACTAAAGGAAATGCCAATCAAAGGAGAAACCAAGTCAAATTAAATACCAAAAAATAAACAAATATGATCAGAAATACAAATCATGTCTCAATAATAATTCTGAATGTCAATGGCCTAAACTAACCAATCAAAAGACATGGACTGGCAGATTGGATTTTTTAAAAGACCCCAAAATTTGCTGCCTTCAAGAAAGAGACTCATCTCATAGGAAAAGACATCCACAGACTGAAGGTGAAAGGTTGGGAAAAACTTACCACTCACTTGGACCATGGAAACAAGCAGGGGTTTTAATCCTCATATCAAATAGACTTTAAGCCACAGTTAATCAAAAGGGATAAGGAAAGACATTTCATACTGCTTAAGGGAAGCATACATCAACAAGATATAACAATTATAAATATATATACCCCAAACAATGGAGCATGTACGTTAATCAAACAAACTCTTCTCAAGTTCAAGAGTCAAACAGACTACAACACAATAATTATGGGTGACTTTAACACAGTTTGTAATTTTTAAAGAGGAAATAATACCTTCCAGGCAAATTTCCTTAGTTATATAATGAAGATATTCCCCGAGACCCAATGAACCACCCAATCCAACTTGTTTGTCTTTATCAATTTTATCTTTATTATTATTTTGTTTTCATTATAATGTTGAAGAGGATTAAAAAATATTCAATACTTTTCATAAATAGCTTGTTAAATAATTACTCTTCAAATGTTAAACTGTATTGATATATTCGTATAACTCACAAATTAACCATATCTAAATGTTAAGTAGCGATTTGATAGGTGACAGAATAATCCTCAGTGATTCAACATTTGAGCTGTTGAGATGACCTGATCTAAGAAAAACTCCCTGCAATCCCCCAAATCTCCAGTTTACCTTGACCAAGGATTAAGGAATTAGTGGAGATTAGATTTCCCATTCCTCCTTCATTCCTCCTCTCTGCCCTCCTTGTTCACATATCTTTCCCTATAAAATTTGAGTGTACTTTAAATGTAGATCAGTTTGTGTCTCAGAAGTAGAGTGCTCGCCTAGCATGTGTGAGGCACTGGATTTGATCCTATCACCACATAAAAATAAAATAAAGTTAAAAAAAGATTACTGTTCAAACTGATTTCTGACTAAAACACTATACTGTACTTTTAAACATTATAATGTACTACTTTCATGTGTGTGTGTGTGTGTGTGTGTGTGTGTGTATTTAAAAAGTATACCATGTTAACCCTGCAGGAGCAAGAGGCCACACTGAATGTCTTATCTATACTATATAGGATTGTGTAAGTACATTCTATGATGCTTGCACAAATGTTTACTGATGCCGTTCTCAGAATGTGTCCCTGTCATTAAATGATGCATGACTACTGAGTCTTCATTTCTCTGTATATGTAAACTATGAATTTTTAAAATAAAATCACATGAAAAACTATAGCATTTTTATTTCTGATATGATTCTATGAGTTGAAAGCTGGGCCTCCTTCTGAAACAAACAGTATATTAGGTCTTCGTAACTAGCCAGTTCACTAAATCTCCAGATGCAGTCAGTGGCACAACCAGAAATTTGCCTGTAGAAGGTAGTTTACAATGACCTTACAACTAGCTTACGCAAGTCAGTCCTGCTGAACTGACTGCACAAAACACAGAAGTGGAAAAAAATGGTAGAAGCCCCTCTCTCTCTCTCTCTCTCTCTCTCTCTCTCTCTCTCTCCCTCTCCCTCTCTC
>NW_026000153.1:258492-352434 GCF_001458135.2 Marmota marmota marmota
TCTCTCTCTCTCTCTCTATATATATATATATATATATATATATATACTTTCATCTTTTGTAAAAGAACATAGGCATTACTAACTTTTTCTGAATTATTACATTATATTTAAAAAAAAAAAAAGAATGAAGTTTTAACTTAAAAGTCAATAGACAGGGTTTTTTTTGTTTTGTTTTGTTTTTTAGGGGGTCAGTCATCTCAGGGCCTTTTGCATACGAAGCATTGCTCTACTGCTGAACTATACCTCTAGCCTCTGGAATGGTTTGAACTGTTTTAATTAGCTTTTGCATCACTGTGACCAAAATACTTGACAAAAACAACTTAGAAGTGGAAAAAAATTATTTTGGCTCATGGAATCAGAGGTCTCAGTCCATAGATGGCTAATTCCATTGCTCTGGGCCCAAGGCAAGGCAGAACATTATGGAGGAAAAACATGGAAGAGGAAGTTGCTTCCCTCATAGCAGCAAGGAAGCAGAGAGAGAATGGAAAGGGAAGGGGAAGAGGCCACAAAGATACACACTTCCAGAGCATCCCCCCTCAGAGAACAATCTCCTACAGCCACACTCAACCTGCCTACATTTATCAGATTAGATTAT
Source organism: Marmota marmota marmota (assembly GCF_001458135.2). Classification (NCBI taxonomy): domain Eukaryota; kingdom Metazoa; phylum Chordata; class Mammalia; order Rodentia; family Sciuridae; genus Marmota; species Marmota marmota. The sequence goes on from NW_026000153.1 coordinate 259,088, forward strand.
AATCCTAATAATTCAATCATTTCACCTCTGAATGTGCTTGCACTAACAGGAGATCTTGGAGAATGTCTCATATGCAAACCATAACATAAATACATAAACCAGTAACATATTTGTTTATTATCATTATCAACTATTACATGATAGTTGTTATACATAATTATACTGCCATACTTTTATACAACTGGATGTGCAAGATTTGTTTATACCAGTATCACCACAAACATGTAAGTAATATTGTTGTGCTACAATGTCACAATGGCTAAGATGTCACTACATGACAGGAATTTTTCAGTTTCATTATAATTTTAGGGAACCACCATTATACATGCAGTCCATCACTGACTGAAATGTTACTATTTGGTGTATATCTATATATCCTTCCAAAGTGACACCACCTCATCAAGGACACTTGTTCTATGATGCTCCATGTCACCTAGGGTCTGGAAGTCTTGGGTCATTCCTATTGCTCCATCTCAGAACTGGAGCAAAAATCAGTAAGAGTGGGCTCAGTCAGTACCACTTATGATCCCAAGTTATATAATGTCTGTCTCAGAAACTAACATAGAAATTAAAAACACCTGAGTGAAAACAAGTATGTACAATAGCTTCAGGTCTACCCCTGTTTAGATCCAAGAATGTCAGTTCTGGGTATCTCTACCCCAGTACCTAGATCTAGCCAACAAATCTGTCTTCTCTGCCCATTTATACCTCAGATCAAAGTAAGGTTCTGCATATATCTTTCTAGACAACTAGCAAACAGGTGTTCTCTAACTATACTTATTTTAGTTTGGTTTCACAAATATTTAACCTTTTATACTTTAAACTAGATTTAGAAGCTACTTAAAGATATAATAATATACATAAAAACCTATGAGATGCAGTCAAAGTCAATCCTACATTTATTTAATAAAAACATAGTGAGAACCTACTATGTGCCAGATATTATTGTAGATATTAAGGATAAAACAGTGAACAAATCCATAAAAATCCCTAAGTTCATTGTGTTGAACTTTAAGGAAAGAGATAAGAAAACAGTATAGAGTTTTAGAAACTACTAAATGACATAGAAGAAAATAAAGCAGAGAAGAGAGAGAGTGGAAGGAGGGGTTGAATTGTAAGTATAGTGACCAAGGAAGGGATCACCAACCATGTGACTTGAAGGAGAAGCAATCAGATACCCAAGGCGGGCATTCCAGCTGGGCTGGAGCAGAAGATGAGAGAAGAAGTGAGGTAGGTATTGGAAGAAAGATAGAGAGAGGAACATGATTACCACATATGATTATGAATGTTCTTTACTGTATAAAGGTGCGATGCCAAGCGGGTAAGTAGGGTTAAACCCCATGTCATGTTTGCTTACCAAGCCATACTTCCTGATGCAAGGTTGCATCTTTCTGAGAAAGAGGAACCTTTTTCTAACTCACAAGAAGACATGCATGGCTAAGGCTGGCCTTTGGAGAAAGCAGATCAAAGAACATGACAATTTTTAAATAAAAGAAAGACCTCTGACATGTTTTAAGAGGATTATTTTAGCTTCTATGGTAAGAATAAATTGTCAGGGTATATAAGGGTGGCAAGAGTAGAAGCAGAGAGACCAGGGTGGAGGTTATTTGAATAAACTTAGAGTGAAAGATCATGATGATTTGGATCACAGTTATAGCAGTGGAGAAGGTGAGAAGTGGCTGGATACTTGATACATTTTTAAAGGACAGCCATCAGTATTTGTTGCCAAACTGGTATAGGATAAACAGAGAAGTCAAGGATGACACCACAGTTTTGGGCATGAGTAACTGGAAGAATGAGTTGCCATTGAATGAAGGATGAAGAGATGCTTCGGAAAAACAACTTTCAAAGAAATATCAAAGAGTCAATTTTGAACTGGACAAATTTGAAATGCCCAATAGATAGCTATGTGATAACACTGAAGAGATAGCTTATATGTAAGATTATAGTTCAGTGTAAAAGAGCAGATTGCAGAAATAAATGTGAGAGCATGGTAAGGCTCATAAATGAGACTGGGAGAGGTCACCAACAGAGACAGAAAGGCAAAAGGGACCAAACATGGTTCTGGGACTTTCCAACACTAAGAGATAGAGGAGAAAAGAAGAAATCATCAAGAAAACTGAGATAGAGCAGTCAGTATGACAGGCTGAAAACAGTGTTGCATGGAAACCATGAGAAGAAAACATTTTCAGAAGGAACGTGATCAACTCCTTCAAGTGCTGCAGGAAATGGTCTCAAAAATGACCACTGCATTTAGGAATGAGGATGTTTGGGTGCATTCTCAGACAAATATTCATGACCTTAAAGCCTTTATTTTAAAGAAAGATTGAAATCAAACATCCAACTAGAGAAGTTAAAAAATAAGGATTTTTCCCAAAACCATAAATTAACAAATCAGAAAGAAAAGGACCCTTCAATCCAAGAATTGATAATTGCAAGAGTGGGTAATATAATAGTACTGACAAACTAGTAAATGAACCCTTGGTAAGAATGAACAAGAATGAGAAAACATACAATTAGTATTAAGAAAGTGGATGTCACAAGTTTCAAAAACTGGAAAAAAATCACTTACAACTTTAGGCTAATAAAATTTTTATTGATAAAATAGATTCTTTTTCATGGAATTACACATTACCAAAATTAACACATGAAAAAGGAGAAAAAGAATAACTCAACACACATTAAATAATTTTAAAAGACAAATAAAGAAATATCTGTAAAAATGCTAAGCCTAAAATGGTCTTAAAACAAATTTTTTAAAATTAAAACTGAAAGAATGAATAGTTCCTAAGTTACTTGTTACAAAAAAAAGGGGGGGGGGAAATGGAAGCTAGAATAATCTTGATAACAAAGCTTGACAAAAATAGCATAAAAGAAACTGTTAGACACTTCTCAGAAGATGATATACAATCAACTAACAAATATATAGAAAAAATGTTCAACATCTCTAGCAATTAGAGAAATGCAAATCAAAATTACTCTTAAGACTTCATCTGACTCCAATCAGAATGGCAGCTATTATGAATACAAACAACAATAAGTGTTGGTGAGGATGTGGGGGAAAAGGCACTCATACATTGCTGGTGGGACTGCAAATTGGTGCAACCAATCTGGAAAGCAGTATGGATATTCCTTGGAAAACTTGAAATGGAATCACCATTTGACCCAGCTATCCCACTACTTGGTTTATACCCAAAGGACTTAAAAACAGCATACTACAGGGACACAACCATATCAGTGTTTATAGCAGCACAATTCACAATAGCTAAACTGTGGAACCAACCCTACCTAGATGCCCTTCAGTTGATGAATGAATAAAGAAAATATGGTATGTATATATATGATTCTATTGAGCATTAAAAGAGAATAAAATCATGGCATTTGCAGGTAAATGGATGGAGTTAGAGAAGATAATGCTAAGTGAAGTTAGCCAATCCCAAAAAACCAAATGCCAAATGTTTTCTCTGATATAAGGATGCTCATTCATAATGGGGTTGGGTGGGGAGCGTGGGAGGATTAGATGAACTCTAGATAGAGCAAAGGGGAGGGAGAGGAAGAGATGGGGTATGGGGATAGGAAAGATGGTGGAATGAGATGGACATCATTACCCTAGGTACATGTATAAAGACATGAATGGTGTGACTCTACTTTGTGTACAACCAGAGATATTAAAAATTGTGCTCTATATGTGTAATATGAATTATAATGCATTCTGCTGTCATATATAACAAATTACAATAAAAAACTGTGTTATTACTTAAGAATAAAGATTAAATCTTAGCAAAATTAATTTAACAGATTATAAAATTAATAATACATTATAAATAAGTAGGACTTTTGCCAAAACTGTAAGGGGAATAAAATATTAAGAAATCTATTAATAAAATTAAAGAAATAACATATAATTATCTTAGTGGATTGTAAAAAAATGTTTTTGAGAAAGTTCAACATTTATTCCTAGAAAAGAGAAACTATTAAGAAATTATAAATAGAAAAAAATTAATAATATTTATCAGCAATGACAAAAATAATATAACTATTTATAATTTTTTTCATACTGCAGATGGAACCCAGGGGTGCTTTAACACTGAGCTACATCTCCAACCTTTTAAAACATTTTTTGAATTTTGAGATCTTACCAAGTTGCCCAAGCTGGACACAAACTTGGGATCTCCTTGCCTCAGTCTCACTGGAGTTACAGGCATGCCCCACTGCAACTGACATGACAGAACCTTTTAAAAGAGCAATTTGGTAGCTATCAACCTTTAAAACCAGCATATTGTTTGACTGATGAAAGCATTGTCATGATATTATTCTCCAGTAGTGTTTACATACATTTGGAAAGATACGTATCTTTACAAACATATATACACATGCACACACACACACACACACAACTATTCACTGCAACATTCTTTTTTTATGTGCTATTCACATTTAGTAAACGTCACCATTTTATCACACTGGCTTTAGCTCATGTATAAACTATTTAAGGCAAAAGATATGGTGTAAGGAAAATTTAAAGAATACCAGGGCATTCACCACCCAAACATTCTTTACAATAACAAAAAAAAAATCTACTAATTAGCAGAATGACGAAATAAATTGCAATACAGATACTCAGTGAAATCCTATGCCTCCATTAAATAATGGATAGCTCTACATAGTTTCTCTCAGTCAGATGTCCAAAACAAAAGCAGAAAAGGCAAATTGCAGAATAGTATACACTGTGTGAGGCTATTTTATTTGAAATGCATGTTTCTCTATGTATAGGAAAAAGAGTGTAAATGGCTATACATCAAGTCATCTCCATGGTTACTTCTGAGGAATGGGGTGGGAGACATATTCTATTTAATAATGAATATTTATTGAAAGATTACCTTGGGCTATGCAATAGTTGATAATTCTAAGTTATCTACAGTTTTTAATGTATTACTTTAAGGCTGGAGAAAAGTATTTTATTTTACTTAATTTCTAAAAAGTAATGGACATACATGGTATAAAATTCAAAAGGCCAGACTGTGAAGAGTCTCCCTCACTTCAGTACCCAAGTCAAACATTCATGCTACCCAGATGTATCTATTGTTGCTGGCTTCTTTCACAGCCTCCTGGAACCATTTCTCACATTCAGGAGCATGTATGAATAGACAAGAGCAGTCCCCTTGTTTGGAACAGATCTGTTTTCTACATTACAGTCTGTGAGGAATAGAAAGTGCTTGCTAAGGCACTGGAACAAGAAGTACTCTGCTTCAGTAGAATCATTCATAGAACATACCTTTTTATTGGTCATTAATTTGTCTCATGAGGCCACACATCATTATCATTATGAATTCATCCATAAACATGTTCCTTCTGTAGACCTGCCCTTTAACCCCAGAGATACTTTTGTCCAAATTCCTGCTGGAGTGTGGTGGAAAGTTTCCCAGCAGCAAGATAGGGGAGGGAATCCATCTTTTTATGAAGTTCTCACCCATTCCTCCAGTGCCAACTCACACAGAGATCCAGAGACATCTTGGTGCTGCCAGGTACTGCCTACATACCCCAGGGTTCTTATCAACTCTCCCACTCCTAACTGAGAGTCCCACTCTCTTGAGTCACTCATTAAGTTACCACTCATCTACCTTCCTTCCTGTTTCTAAAATATCCCCGCTCTCCCTACTCTTATGGTCTATGGCTATTTGTAAATCCCTTTATTTTAGATCTGGTGAAGTGCCAGGAAGAAGAAAAATTAGGTGTGTTAAAGCTGCCATCTTAATCCCAAAATTCCCATTTATTTTTTAAAATAAAATAAAGCTATCTTTAAATAGCTCAGTAGGGATGGGGTTTAGCTCAGTGGTGTAGTGCTTGCCTAACATGAGCACCACTGCACCCACAAAAATTAACAAATAAAATAAAACAGTTCAACAGTTTGATATAAAGACTACAACATAAAGGGGGGGGGGAAACTCTGTTCAAAAATGGGCAAAGAACTAGAATAAACATTTCTCCAAAAAGAAAATACAAATAGCCAATAAGTACAAGAAAATATGCACAATATTACTAGCTGTTTTAGTCAATTTTTTTTTTCTGTGATCAAAAGACTTGACAAGAACAATCAGAGGAAGAAAAGTTTATTTGGGGGCTCACGGTTTCAGAGTTCTCAGTCCAAAAAGAGCTGGCTCCATTCCTCAGGACTTGAGGCTGAACATCATGGTGGTGGAAGAGTGTGGCAGAGAGAAGTGGTTCAAAAAAATCACACCAGAAAACAGACACTCTACTAGCCAAATGCAAATACATCCCACAAAGGCACACCACCAATGCCCACCTCCTCCACCCATACCCTATCTGCCTTCAGTTCCCACTCAGTTATTCCCCATGAGGGGATTAATTCACTGATTGGGTTAAGTATCTCATAACCCAATCATTTCACTAATAAACCTTCTTTCATTGTCTTATACATGAGTTTTGGGGAGACATCTCACATCCAAACCATAATCAAAACTACGAAGAGATACTACTTCACACACAATAGGATGTCAATTAAAGAAAGAGATGGAAGGAAGGAAGGAAGGAAGGAAGGAAGGAAGGAAGGAAGGAAGGAAGGAAGGAAGGAAGGAAAGGAAAGGAAGGAGGGAGGGAGGGAAAAGGGAAGAAGGGAGGGAATAGCAGGAAGAAATAAAGGAATGAAAAGGAAGCAAATAAACAAGCAAAAAAAGCAAAAGTGTTGGTGAGGATGTGAAGAAATTGAAACCCTTGTGTATTACTAGTGGGGGTGTATAAAGATGTAGCCATCATGGAAAAATCTGCCAGTTCCTCAGAAAGCTAATTATAGAGTTACCATGTGATCCAACAGTTCCACTCTTACGTACATGCCCAAAAGAATTGAAAGCAGAGACTAAAATAGACACATGTATACCAACTCTCATAGCAGCATTATTCACAAGAGCCAAAATGTGGAAACAATCTAAGTATCCACTAATAGATGAATGGATAAACAATGTGATATATATATATCACATTGTTTATATATATATTTTTTTCAATGTAATATTATTCAGCCTTAAAAGTAATAAAGTTCTTTGGTGTTTTGTTTTTCTCTGGTGCCAGCGATTGAGCCCAGGGCCTCACATATGCTAGGCATGTGTTCTATCACTGAGCTATATCCCCAGCAATAATGAAGTTCTGATGCATGTTAAACATGAATGAACTTTAAAACATGAATATTGTATGATTTCACTTAAATGAGATACCTAGAATAGGTAAATTCATAAAGAAAGAAAATAGAGTAGAGTTTACCCAAGACTGGGGTGAGAAGAGAATGGAGAACTAGTATTTAATGGGTACAAGTTTTTATTAAGGATGTGGAAAAGTTCTGGAAAATTGATAGTAGTAATGATTGCACAACATTGTAAATGGACTTAAAGATACTGCATTGTGCACTTTATTGAAATGGTTGAAATTGTTAATTCTGTTACATATATTTTATCACAACAAAAAAAAATTTTAATAGGATACATACCTCCAAATACTTAAGAGATTATCATGAGAGTGTACTGTTAGCTAATAAATTTCCTGGTGACATTAGGGTTAAGTATAAAACCTTTAATTTTACCCTGTTGAAAAAAACTTTCTCAAATTTATAACCTCACTTTCATGCTAATGACCCTAGATGGCTACACATCAAATATCCCATACAAGCCAACAGAGAAAGACTAGCTAACAGCTCAACCCACCTACAGCTGGGTTCCAGAAATTTAATTTGTTCTCAACTTTTTAAAACCAAAAATTTTAATGAATAACTGGATTTCCAACTTTTCCTAAAAAATCAGAGAATTTATTGGCTCAGTGCTCATAGTCCTGTGTGAATACAGTGAACTGAAGTTCTAAGAACCAGCAGCTGTCCATTATAAACATCATGAATTGGGGCAGTTTACCACAATCTTACCCAATATGTATCCTTGGTACATTACCTGCTTGGTCCTTCTAATTTTCAATGCTTTTATGAAAGGGAGTTAAAATTAAAATTCGGTTAATCTAGAAAGCAATGCTTATATGGAGTGAGCCTAGGATACCTGGGTTTTAATGTTTTGTTGTTGTCGTCATTGTTGTCATTATTGTTGTAGTTGTTATTGTTTGAAGTACTGGGGAACAAACCAGTACTTGCATGTTAGGCAAGCACTTTACCACTGAGCTACATCCTCAACTCTCTCCTCTTTTATTTAATTTTAAGACAAGGTGCCGCAAAGTTGATGAGGCTGGCCTCAAACTTATGATTCTCCTATTTCAACCTCCCAAGTAGCTGGGATTACTAGACTGCACCATTGGACCCAACTGAGATACATATTTTTATCTTCTCATTCTCATTCAATACAAATGAAGGAAAGAGAATATATTTAATTTAAGGTACATTGAGAAAGGTTAGTAAGGATTCCATTTTTTATAATGTAATATTTTCTTAAAGTGACAGTGTATATACGTCCCTAATTGTATCCTAGGATAACAATAAATTTAGAGAATAAAATTGACACGAGCACTTTTTATATGATCATGAATAAAATCAACTCAAATCTATTCAGCAAATGAGTTGTCAAAAGAGATTACTCATCCATCCAGAAATGAGTTGTCACAGAAAATAACTTGGAAGAAGTAATAACAAATATATATTATTTAGGTACTTAGGTATTGCTTAGGTATTTAGGATTAGAGATAATACAGCACATTGAACTGGGGATCCAAATATTGGGGGGGTTTAAGTGTAAACTGCTACTTCTTAGCTATGGGAATTTTGACAGTAGAACGAGACAAATATTATCCATCTTGAGTCACACTGATAGGTACTTAATATGTGATAAAGCTCTGTAGGCTGTAATATAATATTCAAATCGTAGATATTACATCTCTCCAGTGTTTTGTGTATTTATAGTTTCCATTGGCTCAATGCTATTCAAAGTGTGGTCTGTAAACTGATGATGGTGTATGAATTCTTTACAGGTCCACAATAAGCTAAATACCAAAGCTGATTAAGTAAACCTTTTGAAAGAGGAATTAGATATTGCATGTGATCAATGGCTCCTTTCACTGAGCCAGGTATAGAATAGGTTAGTTTCAGGAACTCATGAGTTATACATAGCATGAGCTACAGACAGCTCATGAATAGTAGAACCATTTATTTTAAGATTAATTTTTCAATTAAAACCCAAAGTATATAAAAGCCTGAAAAATGTGACCATCATTAATAGCTTATTTTTACAAATGATTTAAATGTTAGTCAAGCCTTTTTAAAAAAGCTGATAGCCAAATTAAGATTCACATTTTTGCCCCAAAAGACATTTTTTTAATATGGAAATGGTGGTTGACCAAATAATGATAATGGAAGTTATTTTAGAAAACAAATATTAAAAGAGTTTGTACCTGCTTTGCTTAGAATATGACCCCTTGTAGATTGGTTTGGTTAAGTTTGGTAGCTAAGTGATGGTCAAGTGCTAAATACCACATTGCGTTACTTGGAGAAACTAAGAAAGCAATAAAGCCATATGAACTCATAACTTAGGCAGTATTTGCATTAAAAAATAAATAAATTCAGCCAAGCACAGTGTTGCATGCCTGTAACCGCAGCAACTCAGGAAGCAGAGGCAGGAGGATTGCAAGTTATAAGCCAGCATCATCAAAATAGCAAGACTCTGTCCCCAAATAAAAAATAAAAAGGGCTGAGGAATGTAGCTCAGTAGTAAAGTGCCCTTAAGTTCAATACCCAGTACCAAAAGTGAATAAATAAATAGTATATATATGCCGCAGTCCGGCTGCAGCAGAATAATCAGGGGGGGTGACGAATAACTTGTGTACGTTGATACAGCAAGAGTGGAAGCCGTTTATTGCAGGACAGGAGCAGTATTTATACATTCCACACAGCTTATCTAATTAGCATAAACTAGATACATCAGTCAACCAATAAGGAATCTCCACACTTAATGGCTCGCTTTTGTTACTTCTCAAACCATTCCCTCTGACATTTTGCCAGGCACCATCCAGACTTGTTTACGAACTCTAACATTCCCCTGGCAAAATGCCAGGTGTTATTTTGACTTGTTTACAGACTCTAACATTTCCCCCTTTTGTTTAATTTAAATAACGACCATAGTGGTTTTTACAGAAACACCATAAATAACCTGCTACAAACAGAAAGGGAGGATACAAAATGCCACAATACCAAGCCAATTGATGGCTCCATGCAAGAAGCCCTTGGAAAAATTATACCAGCAATGACACTGTTAGCAAAGATACCGAGTTACAATTTGTTGTAGATTACAGTTTGTTGTCTCAGTCCAGGTAAAGCAGTGTCTCAATAGATTAACTCACAGTCCAGGTAAATCACAGTCCAGGTAAGTTCTGCAGGCAGCTAGCTTAAATCACAGTCCAGGTAAGTTCTGCAGGCAGCTAGCTTGATCCGAAGTCTCGTCTGTTTCTCAGCCGAAGTCTCGTCCGGTTTTCAGCAACACTGGAAATTCTTCCACCTTGGTCTTTACCGGCACTGGGACGAAGGCAGGAACTCCGGATGGCTAAAGAAAATCCTGTAGCATTCTACTAAGAAAACAACCTTCTGAACAATTTAGTACATTATCTCAAGGTTTTTTTGCATTTGAAATAAGCCTTAATAGTGCTCATTACTCATCAGCTTCCAGGTGTGGGAGAACCATTGTAGCTTAGTTATTGGCATTGAAAATGACCAAACATCAGGGACACCAGTAGCGTCTTCTGCTGGCTGTAGTGCCTGGGCAGCCCCAGATGGCCCTGGGGAGTGTCCCGGACTCAAACTGCTACTGGGCACAGGGAGCAAGAGCCTGCGAGACTGTGCCTCCAGGTCAGGTCTAGATTTGGGCTCGCTGCAGTGGAAGAGCCAGCTCCCCGGCCAGGAGGCGGGGAAGGGCCAGTCGCCGCCGCCTCTTGGAAAATCCTTGCTGCGCTGTGACCGGCTTGCACACTCGGCAGCCGCCTCTCCGCTTCACGCACCCTCCGGTAACGAAAAGTATTTAGTAATAGCCTTTTGCTGCAACTTTTTTCCTGATAATCCTTCTTCTTCTGAACTTTCTTTTTCTTTCTGACTAGAGTTCCTGGGCTCTTATCAACACATGCCCTAACTATTCTTGGTTCCACTGGGGTGCCTTCTTCCCTTAGTAATTTACTTCTCACCCCTTCCATATTTTCATCACAAAGACAATACAATACACTGAGACAAAACAAGACACAAACATACTGTATCAATCTTCTCCATTTTCTTGAAATGGCCATTTTTCCTCTCGCCCTATCTGCCTAGGGACGAGCAGATTGCTCCCGTCCTATCTATGGACGGGCAGCTTTTTTTCGTCACTTACCCCCGAGTGTCCCGGGGCTCCCCGTAACGGGCCACCATCTGCCGCAGTCCGGCTGCAGCAGAATAATCAGGGGGGGTGACGAATAACTTGTGTACGTTGATACAGCAAGAGTGGAAGCCGTTTATTGCAGGACAGGAGCAGTATTTATACATTCCACACAGCTTATCTAATTAGCATAAACTAGATACATCAGTCAACCAATAAGGAATCTCCACACTTAATGGCTCGCTTTTGTTACTTCTCAAACCATTCCCTCTGACATTTTGCCAGGCACCATCCAGACTTGTTTACGAACTCCAACATTCCCCTGGCAAAATGCCAGGTGTTATTTTGACTTGTTTACAGACTCTAACATATATATATATATATATACACACACACACACACACACACACACACACACACCTTTGAAAGGAAAAATAGTGAATGAAAAAGCCAGCACAAAGAAATGTTTCAAATACTTCATACACAAAGAGTGCTTTGCCAGAGTCTTACAGAATAGCATTTCAGGTTGCTGAAACTAAGAAACCATATATAACTGACATTGTTCAAGGATATTAGTGACGGACTGAATCAAAGATTGAAATTGTTTGATGAACGTGCAGGAAAAAAAAAAAAAAAAGGTAGCTCAGGCACAACTCCCCAGTGTATTATAGATTGATGTGTTCAGAAATTGGCTAATGAGATAAAAGAAAAAATTATTTATTTCAGTATTGGAAATTGAACCCAGCTGTGCTCTACCAATAAACTGCATCCCAAGCCCTCTGTATTTTATTTCATTTTATTTTGAGACAGAGTCTTGATAAGTTACCTGGTCTGACTTTGAGCTTTGGGTTTCTCCTGCCTCAGCCTCCTGAGTAGCTGGGATTATAAGCATGAGCCTCGTGCTTGGCAAGCAAAAAGATTTTCATTGCAACTTTATGTAGTTAATATGTAAAGTCTTTTAATGTGTACAAATTTTGACCATGATGTGAGGGGAAAATTTTTTTTCCAGTTTCATCACTAGCAAACAATATAAATATCTCTGAACTGAATAAAATAATGAAAGATTACATTGCGCACAAGAGTGATTGCGAGTCTAGTTTCAGGGAGCAGAGTATTCTGATGGCATAGCTGCAATAACAAGAAGGTACTTGGGTGACACCCAGACTAAGGAGCTTGTACAGGACAATGTGCTGTTTCTCCATCAACAAATAATGTCAGCAAAACTATAAAATGTGATTAATGAACCTGTAAAAGTTTTGAACCATATGAAGTTTAACATTAAATTTGATATTAATATATGATACTATGAAGAGCTGCTACAGGCAAATTCACTAGCAACAGCATGGAATGGCAACTAGAGAAGAAAGGGGAAAACTGCAAAAGGTAGAGAATAGCTATCTGGGGGTGTCTAATGAGGAGGCAAATGGATTAGCTCTCTCAATAGGTTCTAGAAGTCATTGTACTCACATTTAAAATGCTGAGTAATCAAGAAAAACAAATTATACTGATAACATTGATGAGGAACATTATGATTTGGATCTTAATGTCCCCCAAAGTTCATGTATTAAAGGCTTGTTCCCCAGCTGATGGTGCTGCAGGGAAGTGGTGGAAATGTTAGGAGGTAGGGCCTAGTTGGAGGAATCAGGTCACTAGGGACATGCCCTCTAAGGATATGTTGGGACCTTGGCTCCTTTCCCTTTCAACCCTTCCTGGCTGCCATGAAGTAAGAAGCTTTCCTCTGCCATTCACTTAGGCAATGATGGACAACCTCATTGTAGTCCCCAAAATCATGGGACCACCAGCGGGAAGGGGAAGTGGAGGGAAAGGGAAGGGACTAGGGAACAAAACTGATCAAATTATATTGTTTATTGTGTGCATGTGTAAATATGTTACAATGAACCCCACTACTATGTATAATTATAATGTACAATTAAAATTGAAAAAAAGAGAATACAAGGGCAATCAGAGAATGGAAGAAACATAACTGACAAAAAGATCACATCAAGAATATATACTGTATCAAGAAGAAAAAAACAGACAATCCGTAATTTTTTTTTAAAGTCACCAGGCCAAGTAACGATGGCTTCTGAAACTGTGAATCAAAATAAATCTTTCTTCTTTTATCATTTTTTTGTCACAGCAATAGAAATCTGACTAACACAGGGAAAGTATGTAACACATTGTCTTAATATACAAGTTTTTTAGCTTAAAGAAGTAAACCTTAAATTCTCTAAAGAATTCAGCCACTTAACTTTATTCTCAAGTGTATCAAGGAAAGTTTACATAGCAACAGAACACAAATTTGGCAGGATTTAGATATTATTATTAGATAGACAAGCACTAGTTAACATAACATATGTATGTATATATATATATACATACATACATACATACATACATACACACACACACACACTCTCACACACAAAATTCTGGGTTTACCATTAATCACAACCAGCAGTTTCCCTTCTATTCAGATTCAGCTCCAAGAAGATCAGAGGTGTTAAACAACAATGCAATTCTGAATAGTTGCGTTGGCATTCATCCATCCATTTGTAACCCCCTTGCGATGTCCTTGATATGAGAGGAAATTATGATGTCATTTGTTTGATTAAAAAAAAATATTATTGTAAGCAGGTAAGTACTCAGGTCCCCTATGCCCATCCATACAATATTCCACCTTGGGTGACCAAGTAGGGACTTGGGTAGAGATAGCAAAATAAAGAGACCAAAAGTAGATGAGGCTTTCTACCAGAAAACATGTAGAAATTTGAGAAATGTTCAAAATTTCAGTGTTTCACTGATTACTCCTAAATTATCTAGTATGGCTAGAATATACATATCCTATATTTTAGTATCAAATGTGCTATAAACTAGCTGTATGACTGGAGATGTCACTGAACATATCTCAGCTTCTGTTTTCTTATAGAGATAGAAACCCTTGCCCTACTTTATTCATAAGAAGATAATACAACTATGATTTTTTTGAAAATAAAGTGGGAAACCAATGTCTAAAGTTGCTGTTGTGTCTTATGCTTCTAAATTTAAAAAAAAGTCATTTATTTCATTCATAAAAGGGAAGGAGGCAAGATTAGAAAAGAGTCTCACTAAAAAGGTTTATAATTAAACTGAATGACAGAGAAAAATGCTCATCATAACATTATGGTTAGGAGGGGACAAAAGCCAGATTGTGACATTGATTGTATGATTTGAACTTCTCTCTGTAAAAGTATACAGCACATGCTCTGAAAACGAAAGCCCAGAAAGAATCCACTAAAATGTTAAGCGTGTTCATCTCTAGGAAGAGTACAGGTGACATGTTATTAATTTTTTTGTTTCCCATTTTTTCCTACAATTAAAATCTACAACTTCTAAAAATAAATATGTTATTTTAGAAAGCACCATGAATTTTGTTCATGGCATATCTCTTAAGCTTGGTTTTAATGAAGAAAAAGTTTTTGATACTCTGACTTTTCAAAACTATGGTTTGATAAGCCAATAATGGTAAGTGTTGGCTTATGTGAGTTTCTAAATTTAACATTAGTAACCAAAAGTGCTCAATGTTTTTACTATTTGGAGATGAATTCTTGGCACTATATCCTCCTAAACACTGTAGAACTCATATGTTGAAACAGTTGCTTTATTTCCACTAAATATTTGGACCTACCCACTGGGTCATTAGAGAAGCTCAAGCCTAAAGCCACCTGAATCCCAGCTGAGAAGAGAAGGAACAGGGACAAAATTATTTCTCCTTAGCTTACAGTAAATCAAGAGAAGAATGCATTTGTGCTGGACCAAGAAAAGAAAAGAAAGCAGATTTTCATGGAAAATAAGCCCAGGTGGCCACCAACTATCTTGGACTTCTCTGCATCTGATGACCATCTTCTGAGTAATCAGGATATTTAGCAATGCACATTTGAGGGGGTGTAAAGTATGGCCCTTTATCCTCAAATACCTCCTCTGTGAGATAATGTGGCACTGTTATGCACATGTATCTGCTCCCTCTATTAAGGCACTGGCCAAAAAAGCTATATTCCTTTGACAGTGGAAGAACTTTAAATTCCAAAATCCACTGCTTCTGCCCCCATCATGGAAATATATATGTGTCATCTGCCAACGCTTCACTAAACAGTTAATTCTTTAGTGATACTGGCTGAGGGTCACCTAGAGGAAGAACACTTTGGGAAGCTGGATTCAGGAAGCACCATGGAGGGGAATCTTCAAAAGAGAGAAGCAAAACTCCTACACTAAGTTCTGCCAAGCCCTGGTCTCCCTGGAACCCTCCCACCCTCACCTCAGGCACCTACTGCTGCCTACTTGGGCAGCATCAGTCTGACTTCACAAGGACATGACACTTCTCCTCCTCCATTCCTCCTATCTACTTCCCTACACATTCAATACCAGGCCCAGTTCAAATCTCCAGACTTCCCAATCCCTATCTCAGGGCCCACCTCCAGCCACAGTCTGAGTTTCATCTTTATGCAGTTAGTCTTAGCTTTCAGTACAACTGTATCCCTGCTACTCCTGTCCCAGTGTCATCTCTGCGGGCTAAGCCTCTCTCCCAGCTCCCAAAGCATCCAATGCCAATTCCTTAGTCATCCGGCTCATCACTACCCTCCAAGACCCCCGTAACTTCACCAACCTGCCTCCTGCCTCTTCAGTGCCTCTCCTTTGTTCACCTCCACCTTCTGCTATCCACCCTTTGCCTCCCGGGGACTCAGTTTTACCACATGTACCATGCCAGTTTATATTATCTTCCATTTTTTTTATTTTTATTTATTTATGGCTGCCTTTGTTCCAGAAGAGACTGCAGAGTATTGCTCTAATTATGTTTTCTCAGATGGGATTCTTAATCCATGAAACTTCTCTATCTGCCCAATGAAACACAATGTGATTCCAAGATATTTCTCTGTGACTTCCATTTCCTACCCCATCTAAGACAGGGCAACAGTAGTGACAGATGCCACTCTCTTACCAAAAGGAAAACAAAGGCAACACACAGGTCTTGAACTACAAGTAACATACCAAGACAGCAAAGGTGTCAGGTGTCAGGAACTCAGACCTTTTCACCAGACACATGAAATTCTCCCACTCCCCCTACTGGACACCAAAGTCACATTCAGACTCTTGCAAAGTCCATAGGCCAGGTTGAACTGACCCCAAGTGTGCCTCAAAAGACATAGCCCATACACTGAAGAGAAGCCATACTTGCTAACCAAATTTCAGTATCTTCAATACAATAATACAGAAAGGGAGAGACCCTAGCAGAAAATTTAATGAGCCATTCATCAGAGGGGTGTCTGAGCCTCTATTCTGTCACTTTCTAGTTACTTAATATTAGGAAAGTTATTCTGAGTGTCACTGGATGTTATGGTTTGGATATTGTTTGTCCCCCAAAGGCTCTGGTGTTGGGAGATTGGTCGCTGGTATGGTGATACGGGAGGTGGTGGGTGGGACCTTTAAGAGGTAGGACCTAGTGGGAGGTTCCTTATCATTGGGCCCTCTACCCTTGGAAGGGATTAAGGTATTTCTCATGGGACCCTGTTTAGTTCTTGTAAGATGGTTGTTTTTAAAGCCTGAGCCTGGCCCCACCCAGTCTCTTTGGCTTCCAGTTTTGCCACATGATCTTTCCTCACACATGCACTCACCAAAATGTAAAGCAGCAAAGAGGACTCTCAACAGAACTGAACAGATGCCAGCAGCATGCCCTTAAACCTCCAAAACTGTGAGCTAAATAATCCTCTTTATAAAATTAGCCTGTATCAGGTATTTTGTTATAGTAATACAAAATGGAGTAACGTGCTAGATCTGTTTCCCTAACTATAAAATGCAGATGATAATCCCCACCCCATTTTTTTTTATCTATTCATCCCCTGAAGGACATCTATGTTGGCTCCACAGTTTAGCTATTGTGAATTGTGCTGCTATAAACATTGATGTGGCTGTGTCCCTGTAGCATGCTGTTTTTAGGTCCTTTGGGTATAGTCCGAGAAGAGGAATAGCTGGGTCAAATGGTGGTTCCATTCCCAGCTTTATAAGGAATCTCCATACATGAAGATGTGACTTTGGTGTCAACATACCTTGTATACAAACCGAGATATGATAAATTGTGGTATAAAGGTGTATTAAGGGGCTGGGGATGTGGCTCAAGCGGTAGCGCGCTTGCCTGGCATGCATGCGGCCCGGGTTCGATCCTCAGCACCACATACAAACAAAGATGTTGTGTCCACCGAAAACTGAAAAATAAATATTAAAAATATTCTCTCTCTCTTCTCTCTCTAAAAAAAAAAAATGTTTAAAGGTGTATTAAGAATTGTAATGCAAAAAAAAAAATAAGAGAGCTCATGTATAATGGCATAATTTGGTATGAACATACTTTATATACAGAGTTATGAAAAATTGTGCTGTGAGTGGATAATTATGATTGTAATGCATTCCACTATTGTCATGTATGTAAGAAATTTTTAAAAATTTAAAAAGATAATCCCCACCCCATATAGTTGTTGTGAAGATTGTTCAGAGTACTTGCAGTGGTGCCTGACCAGTGGCAGGAATCCAATTATTATTGTCTCTCCTGTCTCCACCAACTGGCACCTAACCTTTTGGTACTCCAGTGACTTCATCCTACGTGTGAGAATTGGCCAGGTCAAATTAGACAACCAATAAAGCACTTTGTAAGCCATAAGTGCTATGTAATTAAATTCATCAATGACATTACCTGCCAGGCACCATGAGATGACACAATGGTAAATTTGATCCCTGTGGAGATTTATAGATTTGCAAATGAATATGCATGCATGAGACTAAGAGATATTGATACCACTGGTTACTGGTGATGAGTTCTGCTTCCTCACATGTTGAAATACAACATTAGTGAAGCACGCCAAGGCAAGCATATAAAGCAAGGTTTATTTTAAAAGGGGTAATGTAGACTTCTCCCAGGAGGGAGAAGGGGGCCATAACTGGTATCCTAGTATCCCAAGAAGTAAGCATGTTCTGCCTATTGTATATGTTCTAGGCTTCCTTTATTCTCCTGCTCTCTTCCCCTTATCTCTCTCTTTCCTGCATATGTGACTAGGCCCAGGAGATGCTCAGGTGGGATGGCCAAAAAGTGAAAAGCAGATGGGCTGAAGATGCCAAGGTGAAGTGATCTGGGCAAGAAGGGGGCATAATTAACAATTCCCTGCAGGGAGAGACAATTTGTGGGACAGGTTACCTTAGCAACAGGCTGGAGCAGGGGCAGATTATCTTGATAAAGGTAGAGGAAGGGCTCTGGAGGAATTAACATTTCAATTCCTCCATTCTCTAGATCTGATCCTTGCCTATCTGCCTGTCTAATTCTGGCTTCAATGTTACAGAAAAAGAGCAAGGAACATAGAGAAAAGAGAAAATTGATTTGTCTGAGGCAGTCAGTTGTAAAAGAACCACAGATGGCTTCATGATCAAATCCTAGAGACAAGATTTTAGTCAGTAGAAAGAGGAGAGGGCATTCCAGACCCAGAAGAAAACGAGAGCAAAGATCCTCAGGGGATGATTCTGGGGAAACCAAGAACTCCCCTTTCCTGCATGAATGAGGTGCTAAAGGGGAGAATGGAGTTAGAAAGACAAGCTGGGACACTACAGTGATCTGTGAGACTGAACTTTACAGCCAGACAATGGAGAGCATCTAAGGATTGTGAGCAGCATACCAGACAAAATTTATCAGAGACAGTATGAAGGATGGCCTGAGATGGACAATTAGGGCAAATAAATACAGGAAGGAATTGTGATTGCATGAAGTGATTCAGCAGGCACAGGAAGAAAGGAATAAAAGGAAGGAATAAAGATAAACATAAGGTATTATAAACCCAAAAGACAAAGAATAATCACCTATTATCACTCAGTTCTACATGTACCAACGAAAAGCATCAGAAGAATACCATGAGCTCAAATTAATGTAGCTTATTAGTAGTCCACAAAAAGACAGAAGTTTTGAGATGAAGTTATACAAAGTGCTTCTTCTGGGGACTTATAGAATTAATAGGGCACAAGTAGGAGGTGTGGTAGAATTACTTAGCATCTGAGTAGGTAAGTTTCAAGGAAGAAAAAAAACTCTCAGCTGTTTGCATTCAGCCAACATATACTTTGATATCTGCTTTTGACTAAAAGTTTAGTATCTTACAAATCATGTTATGTTAAAAACAGGTATACCTGAGAGCAGCAGCATATCAAGTTCTGCTTGTGACTCACAATCATCCTCACATCATTTGCTGGTATTTCCAGGTAGACAGGAAAATAGCCAATGCAAAATAAAACTTCTCGATTTATGTTATTGACACCACTAACTTGAGAAAACAAAGACACATACAAAATGTGGAATGCTCAATTTATAA
Organism: Marmota marmota marmota; assembly: GCF_001458135.2. Lineage (NCBI taxonomy): Eukaryota > Metazoa > Chordata > Mammalia > Rodentia > Sciuridae > Marmota > Marmota marmota. Next base: position 278,793 of record NW_026000153.1, read on the forward strand.
CAAGGATGAGGCTCTTATTTCTTCACATTACTTAACAAGTTAGCAATAATTAACAGATATTAAATAAGCCATCTCATTTCCTTTCAGTTAAGTTACAGAACATGAGGGTGGTCCTGGGGACCCACAAAGTACTTCCCCATCACATTTCTTTCAACACTTTATAAATATTTCACTCCACTCTCTGTGTGTTTATTGAAGTCTACTGTAATTCTTATCCTTCTCTACAGTAAGGTACTTTTGTTTCTGGTTTCTCTTTGATTTTCTATAGTTTGAATATATTATGCCTAGGTATAGTTTTTGTTTGTTTGGGTATTTATCCTATTGGAGTTCTCTGAGTTTTCTGGGTCTGGGGTCTCATGTATTATTAATTTTGAAAAAAAATCTCAGCCTTTTGTAATTCAAATAATTTTATCTTTTGATACAGAGTAGTCCAGGCCCCAATGTGGAATAAAATATAAAACAGGTGTTCTTTTAGAATCACATTATTAGTATAAACTAACTGGCATGGCCAGATAGTGAGACGAGGACCATCAGTGAGAAGAGGACCTCATAGTAGTTTCAAGCCCAGGTAAAGAGTTAGGCGGAATGTAAGTTTACTGCCCTCAAAAGGAAGTGTGATGTAGAGAAAGAAATTGCCAACTCTGAATAAGGACATCTATTCCTCACTGCCATTTTGTCTAACTAGCTGTAAGGTCCTCATGAAATATTTTCCTGCTTGAAGTTGAGAGGTAATACTACAGGGCAAGTCAGAGTGGCAGGTAGGACAAGCTTCATGGACAAGCAATCAGTGCAGTCACAAAGAGCACTGAACTCAAAAAAACCCCTAACTTTGGCCCAGCACTATCCTGTCACTATCTTGAAACTCTTTATCTTTTAAATAAAGGGCCCACATTTTTGTTTTTCAAATCCCACAAATTACACAGCCTGTTTTGATGCCAGAGCTAAATAAAGTTGGCCATGGATTCAAAGCCCTGCCACATCACTTTTTAGTTGTATGACTTAGGGCATATTGTCCAACTTCTTTTAAACCTATTTCCTTCTCTATATACTTACAATTTTTTAAAAAATGATATGAGAATTGAAGGAACTAATACATGAAAAATAGCATTGTACTACACACAAAGTCATAAATGGTAACTATTATTTGTTCTCAACAATGATAAAATGAGGGTGTGTTAGTTATCTAATGCCATGTAACAAATTATCACAAAACTCCATGGCTTAAAACAACATATTTTCTCACAGTTCCTCTGGTTCAGTCTCTTGCCAGACTGCAATCAGGATATCTGCAACCAAAGCTCAAATGAGGAAGAATCTGATTTCTAGCCCCTTCATGTGACTATTGGCAGAATTCAGTTCTTAGTGGAATGTTAAACTGAGGACCTCAGTTTCATGCTGGCTGTTGGCTGAAGGGCATTCTCTTCTTGCCATGTGGGCCTCTCTCCAGAGCAATTCACAACATTGCAGTCTGCTTGTCTCAGAATGAAAGAGGGCCAGAAAGAGGAATATTGAGCAAAAAAACAGAAGTCACAGTCTTTTGTATGCTGATACCAAAAGAAGCCTATCACAATTTTTACCATATTTGATTTATTATAAGTAATCTATTAGGTCTATCACACATTCAAGAGGACATTACAAAAGGACATTATTATTAGGATGACTAAATTTAGTCACCCTAAAATTCATGTTGAAGTCCTAGTCCCAAAACCTTAGAATGTAATTGTATTTGGAGATAAACTCTTTAAAGAGGTAATAAGGTTAAACAAGGTCATATGGGTAGGTCTTTCTTGAATATGAGTAGTGTCCTCATAAGAAGAGAAAGAAGTGCCAGGGATGCATGTGCACAGAATAAAAATCGTGAGGACGCAGTGAGAAGACAGTTATCTACAAGCCTAGGAGAGAAGCCTCGGGAGGAATCAAATCTGTCAATTCTTTGATCTTGGACTTCTAGTCACCACAACTATGAGAAAATACATTGGCGTGGTTTAAGACAGCTGGTCTGTTACATTTTGTTATGGTGGCCCTAGCAAACTAATACAGGAACAAATGTCAGAAGACAGAGATCAATGAAAACCATCTCAGAAGCTGCCACAGAGGATTGGACTAGTTTATTGTCAGGACCTACCAATAATCTCCTAAGAGGTTCTTCTGCTTTTGCAAAAAGGGACACATTTGGCACTCTCTAATATGCCATAGTAGCCTGAAGACCATTAAACTATCTTAAATGAACCTATATTGAGGAAATTGGAAGCTCTGTGATTTCACAGTCACCTATAGAGATGTCAGTTGGTGGAATAAATAAACTTAAGATTCTAACTTATATAGTCTTAGAGCAGAGCACTGAAAAGATGTTTGGATTCACCAGCATGTGTCCTACTTTTTTGTATTTCAAAACATTGTATTACTTAAGATTAGATCTATTTTATTTGCCATCATATTTAGATCTATGCATATCCTAGGCATTCTCTGATCTAATCAGACAACAAAAGCGTAACATACTTTCTTCCCCCTAAACTTTAAAAAAGAAAACTAAAAAAGGATTGACATATGCTGAGTTTCCTACAGCTACAGCATTTCAGAGAGGAGTCCTGCTCTTTAAAAATAAGAAATTAAGCTAATTGTTCTATGGAGATCTTTTCATTGTAAAATAACTTGTGGGAGTTCTCTTTGAAGCATTTGGAAATTTTAATAATCTAGCTACCCACCCATATCAACACTGTTATTAGAGACCCTTTTTACTTAAAAGGAAGTAAAACATGAAAAAAATCTAAAGAAAAATAGGATTAAGCCAAGCATATATGCCAACTCATCTCTTACTGACAACCATGTTAATTTAAAAAATGAAGTTGTCTTGAATTTCCAGTTCCAGCCATGATGACACAGTAGTGGTATTAGACAGCAATCAAAACAGTTAGGATCATTGAATGGAGTACAGTGACCCACACCTGTAAGCCCAGCAACTCATGAGACTGAGACAGGAGGATTTCAAGTTCAAAGCCAGTCTAAGTAGCTTAGCAAGATCCTGCCTCAAAATAAAATTTTAAAAGGACTAGGGATGTAGCTCATTGGTAAAGTACCGCTGGGGTTAGATTTCCAGTACCACAAAACCAAAAAGCTAGGCTCCTTGAAAGAAAAGAAGCAAATGAAGTGAGCTTCATTTTAACCCAGCTTGAGAAGTTGAATCTGAATAAAAAGTTGCATTCTCATTGGGCAGATGAAATAGGCTGAAACTTGAGACTACCACCATGGCTTTGTCCCTTATGTCTACTGCTGAAAAGGAGTTAAATGCACAAAGAACTCAAGAATGAACACCTGCCATTTTACTTCTCAGGTCCTTAATATTAGGCTTTACAACACTATATAGGATGAGACACCCCACTTCCTCAAAGATCCAGCAGAGAATGGCAGCCCACAGTCTAGAGAGCTGAACAGAAATTTCAGAGACTTCACAGTTTGAGTAAAGGGCTATTAGTAAACTCCCAGACTTTCAGGTAAGTTACTTACACACACACACACACACACACGGGGACGGGGGGAGTATGATGCCCTAGGAACATAAATTTACTCTCGAGGAGAAAGGACTACATCCTAATAGTAAAGTCAAGACTAAAATAAATCCACCATAAAAAAAAGCCTAAATCCAATTTTCACCAGAATCATGGTGAGCTGCCAGTAATTTAACTGCTAGTAAATTTAACTATTTGGTGAAAGATAACATAAGACAGAGTTTCTATGAAGTATTATCCCTAATATCTATGAAAAATTACTATGAGAGAACTTGGTTAATATGACCTATTTCCAGGTGAAAGAAGCAGATAACCCAAATGTTGAACTGAGCAGAAGACAACAAAATAACCAGAATCAATGTTTAAAAAAAAAGAGGTAAAAATTTTAAAAAATAATAATAATGAGGTTGAGGAAATGAAGTACAATAGAGAATTAGAATCTTTCTCTTAAAGAATCAAATAAACATCCAATAATTGTAAAATACATATTAGAAAGTAATAACTTATCAGATGGGCTCATAGTACAAAAGAAAACATAATTAATGGATTTGAAAGCAGGTCAATGGAATATAACAAAACTGAAGCACAGAGAGAAAAAAAAAGTCATCTTAAATCCATTATTAGGGAGGTACTCCCTATTTATCTTTTTGCTTTCTTCCAAGCAAATTATTTTTCTAACTAGGAAAAAAAAAAAAAAAAAACAGTGTAGAAGTGGGATTTAAAACATTTACCTGAGTAAATTCTGTACAATATTTAAAGATTAACCTTGGGTACAATTATTAAACAGAAAGAATTTCTAGACAATTCTAACTCACCTTTTCCAAGCCTTCATTCTCTCCTCATTCAGTCCAGAAGTCAAACCACTGGGGATTCCATCTTAGTTATCTTTGTCTAACTATAGCTTCCCATATGTACTTCTCACCTCTGAGTAGTGCCTGCTTCTTGCATATAACCCTCACTTTTAAAAATGTACCAGCTGGGCATAGTGGCACACACCTGAAATCCCAGCAGCTTTGGAGATCAAGGCAGGAGGATTCCAAGTTCGAGGCCAGCCTCAGTAACTAAGTGAGACCTGTCTCAAAAAAAAAAAAAAAAAAAGACTGGGGATGTACTTCAGAGGTAAGGTGCCTGTGGGGTTAATCACCAATATAAAAATAAATAAAAATCCAATGATGAATCTTCATAAAAATTCTTCTTAAGCCCTAGTTCTTAGCTATAGAAGAGTGCAAGATTTTAGGAGGTTAAGAAAACAGTTGCTGAGAAAGTAGTGAGCAGAGTATAAATTTCACAAACCTCACAAAAATGGGGTTTTGATAGAAAATACTCTATGTCATGTCTTTTTGCCCCACCAAATACTGGCCCCAATGTGTCAAGTACTATTTTAGATGTTAAGAATATAGTAATGAACAAAGTAACTAGGTTTTGACCCCTATGGTGAGAAAGATAGGTAAATAGAAGGTTTGGGGGAGGAATAGTTATAGTGAGGAATAAGGAATGGGTGTATAATAATTCATTCACTCCTTTGCTTCACTTTAAAAATATAGCAGCAAACACAGTACTGAATCTAGAGAGCTTACAAACTAGAAGTACACACACAATCACACAAATATATATACACAAAAATAAGTTATGGTATAAAGTTTCTTATTTCACATAAGGATCAGGGAAGTCCTAACAAGATGACATTTGTACAGATTAGAAAAAGTAAGTCAAGCATATAGGTATTCAGGGGAAAAGAATTCTAGAATAGTACAGACTACAAGGTGAGAACACACCTGGCCACTTTATGGGACAGAAAGAGACAAAAACGGCAAGAGTTGTGGACAACAAAGAGACACAGGCATATAAGGCCTCATAACATAGGGTCACTTAGGTCATGGAAAGTGAGGTTCACATTGGATCTTATGGGGAAGCAAGAGGGTACTGCAAGTTTAGGCAGCAAGAGTTCTATCAGAAACACCTGGATTTGGTTTAAGATATGGATTGATCATACAAAAACCTGTAGTTTTTTAAAAACTAAAAATTGGAAACCTATGCATGTCTACACCATACCCCCATTCATATCTGTACCATGAACTACTACTCAGCAAAAACAAAGGAATTAACTTTTTGAAATTTGTTTTAATTAGTTATACCTGACAATAGAATGCATCCACTTTGATATATCATACATAGATGCGATATAATTTCTCATTTTTCTGAGAGTACATGTTGCAGAATCATATTGGTCATGTAGTCACATATATACATAAAATAATGATGTCTGTTTCATTCTAGTATCTTTCCTATCTCTACATCTCCTCCCTCCCCTCCCATCATTTTGCTCTACCTAATCTAAGGTTACACTATTCTTCCCTAGTGCTCCCCACCTCATTATGAACTAGCATCCGCATATTAGAGAAAACATTTGGCCTTTGGTTGTGTAGAATTGGCTTGATATTCTCCAACTCCAATCATCAGTGGCAAATGCCATAATTTCACTCTTATTTAAAGCTGAGTAATATTCCATTGAGTATATATACCACATTTTCTTTATCCATTCACATATTGAGGGACACCTAGGCTGGTTCCATAGTCTAGCTAGTGTGATGAATAGGTAGACTTAATAGTCAAAATGGCCATACTACCAAAAGCATTATACAGATTTAATGCAATTCCTATTAAAATCCCAATGACACTCTTAGTAGTAATAGAAAAATCAATTATGAAATTTATTTGGAAAAATAAGAGACCCAGAATAGTTAAAGCAATCCTTTGCAAGAAAAGTGAAGCAGAAGACACCACAATACCAGACCTGAAACTATACTACAGAGCTATAGAAACAAAAATGGCATGGTATTGACACCAAAATAGATTTGTAGACCTATGATACAGAATAGAGGACACAAAGACAAACCCACATAAACACGGTTATCTCATACTAGACAAGGGTGCCAAAAACATTCACTGGAGAAAAGATAGCATATTAACAAACGGTGCTAGCAAAACTGGAAGTCCATATGTAACAAAATGAAATCAAACCTCTATCTCTCACCCTGCACAAAAATCAACTCAAAGTGGATGAAAGACTTAGGCACTAGAACAGATATCCTGCACCTAATAGAAGAAAAACTAGACCCAAATCTGCACCACGTTGGCCTAGGATCTAACTTCCTTAACAAGACTCCTACTAAAGCCAAGAAGTAAAACAAGAATCAATAAATGGGATGGATTCAAACTAAAGAGCTTCTTCTCAGCAAAGGAAACAATAACATGAGAAGAGAGCCTACAGATTGGGAAAAATCTTTACCACATGCACCTCCGATAAAGCATTAATCTCTAGGATATATAAAGAACTCAAAAAACTTAACACCAAAACAACAAATAACCCAATCAACAAATGGGTTAAGGAACTGAACAGACACTTCACAGAAGAAATACAATTGATCAGCAAATATATAAAAAAGTGACCAACATCTCTAGCAATTATAGAAATTCAAATTAAATCTACTCTTAAGATTTCATCTCACTCATGTCAGAATGGCAATCATCAAGAATACAGGCAACAATAAATATTGGCGAAAATGTGAGGAAAAAGGTACACTCATACACTGCTGGTAGGATGCAAATTGGTGCAACCACTATGGAAAGCAATATGGATATTCCTCAGAAAACTGGGAATGGAAGCACCATTTGACCCAGTTATTCCACTCCTTGGTTTATGCCCAAAGGACTTAAAATCAGCAGACTGTAGTGACACAGCCATATCAATGTTTATGCATTTGATGCATACAACCCAGAGGAATGTAGAGAACTAGGCTAAGTGGAAAAGGCCAATGCCAAAAGGTTACTTAGCAATTCCATTGATATAACTTTTCTCGAAATGACAAAAAGGACAACAAATTACTGGTTGCCTGACGAGGGAGAGAAGTCAGGTAGACCAGTGGGCTATAAAAGGACACAAAACTCTGAGAGAACATTTTCTGGGTACAGTATTCTGTCTTGACTGTATCAGTGTCAATAACCTGGTATTGTACTATAGTTTTGCAAGACGTAACTATTGTAGCACACTGGGTAGAGGGTACAGAGATCTTTCTGTATCATTTCTTATACTACATATAACATACAATTTTCTCAAAATAAAGTTTAACTTTAAATAATAGCTGAAAAAGTGAAAACATGCTTCACCCAAGGCCTCACCACCTATTTCTGATTCACATCTGGGATGGGACCTGAATATATTCATTTCTTATGTATCTCTGGTTAATACTAGTTTTAGAGCTATAAAAACCACTGGTTTACATAGTAATGCTTTGGGGGCAACAATTACTGCTTTTGTTTTAGTAGAAGCCTAAATATCATGTGACTTCTTCACCAAGGGTTCTATGAACTACATAGCCTTGCCAGGACTCATAATCAAGTCCTATCAGCTTGGTGGTTTTCCCTGGGCAAATCAAGGTTGAGAATAATCTTAAGGACTTTCTAGCTCCTAGCACAAAACACAGACCATAAACATTTGTCATTCTGGATTGCATTGCCCTAAAATCTAAAATACAGGAGCTTAGCTTCAAACATTTAACACTTTGATATATGTACACCAATTAGAGTGTGTGCTATCTCAGCTCATATCCTATGCCTTTTGAACAAGGCTTAAACTTTGTTCCTTAGTTTCCTCACCTGGGATATTCAGAATTCCTTACTTAAAAGCAAATATTCTGTAGACAGCTACAAGGTAACTTCCAAAACACTACAAAACCAGTTACATTTTATCCACATTACTGTTTTATCAAAATGGACACTCACCACAGCTTTGCTTTAATTTCTAAAAACCCTGGATGACAAAGAAAAACAAAACACCAAAATACTAAGCAAACAAGAATTCACTTAACATGCTTAACAGAAAGGGATGGGTGGGGACACAAACTTAGGCAATTCTATGGGACTTAACAACTTGTGCTCAGTTTTTAGCAAAACCATACGTGCCTAGATTCATAAAGATGGTGAAGCAATTACATGAAGTGCTTACCATAAATGGTTTCCTGCAGTTCTCAAGAATTCCATTTAAAACAAAACCCCCTTATGCAATAAGCCTGCAGTCTTCTTGGTCTCCATGGCAAAGTAAGAAAACTTGAGGAAATAGGATTAAATAGCAGAGGCATTTACATTAGAATTAAAGGAAAAAAATTTTTTTGATAATGACAGATCCAGACACCTGAAAGAGATTATATTCACAAATGATCATTCTATACTTAAAACACTGGATATTTAAAACATTCCAACACTGGGCCCCTCCCAAACTGTCATATCTTGTTTCAGGTTCTACTTTTCTTAATTCATTCTCTCTCTCAAACTAAGTAAATGGCTATTTTGTTAGAACAGAAAAAACTAAACAATAGTGTTAAAATACAGGTAAGGATCCCAACAAACCAGCATCTAGAACTGAAAACTAGTTCCCATTAACTGCCCTTTCTTCTACCAGAAGAGGAAATGTCACCATCCTGTGTAATCCCCAGGGCCACTTCACTGGATACTCTAGTTTGCTACCACCCCAGAAGAAAATCTTTGACTCACTAAATAAATAACAATTCCCCAATGCCACTCCTATCCCTAGCAACAGAGATGCCAAAACCCCTATTGCCTGTAGTCAGAACTTCATTTCAATGTAATGGAATAGCCCAGTTTGTCGCAAACTGAAACTTGTCTCCATTCTTCTTATCTGAGAACATCCCTGAGGGACTTTTACTGCAAAGGAAAACCAGAAACCATTTGTTAAGTGGTGGCCCAGGAATTGGGATTTTTGTTTTTTAAGGTGGCATCTCAGCAAATACAAGATTCTGTTTTGAAAAAGTAACAAAAGGCTTAGTTTTTAGCTGATAGTCCCAGTGTGCTCTATTAAAAAAAGACACAATACAGAACATTGTTGAAAATATTTATTTTTACATAGTCCATCATAAATAAGTCAGGAGAGGTTCCACTCTGCCACAGATGCATCTGAGAAGAACCCTGTGCCATCCAATTGGTGACTGTCTGAATGATGTCCCATTGCTTATCCCAGCCAGAGCATACACCTTCCATGTTGTTCCTGTTGGATGACTGCTTCCAAATCCAGATGACAAAACAGTTCATCCCCAAAGTAGGCTAAAATATTTGTGAAGAGGAGAAATAAATTAAATCCCTAAACAAAAACTTTCTATACACAGCTTAAGAACTAGATTTTGTGAATTTTTATGTTTGCTTATCTATCAAATTCAGAGTTAAGACAAGAATCAACCTCGTGAAGCAAAATAATAAAAAACTAAACACACAGAACCATAAACACAATTTGTTACATTTGAGTGTGGTTACTTATTATAAACAAAAAGGATATGTAAGTTAATATGTAAACTCAATCAAAAGATAAATGATTAATGATTTGCATTAACTAGAAAAATTAATGAACCCAAATAATAAAAGTATCATTATTAGATGCAATATCAATGATACTGAAATAACATTTTTACTGAATGCTTTCTGTAAGTCCCATTTACCATCCTTATTTTAAAGATGTGGAAACTGAGGCTTTGAGATGGTTACATATCATAAGTAGAAGAATAAGATGTGACCTAGGTGCTCTTAACCACATCCTTAGGCAATTTGCGTCCATTTCCCCTTCAACTTATTCTGACCCCAAACATTGCAGCCAGTAAGCAGCCCAGACTCCCAATTTGCTAACTTGAAACAACAGAATCAATAAAGGAGAAATGAAGTATTTCAAGTCTAAATCCTACAGTCCTGCTGATTGGAAGTGTGATTTCTGAGGACTACAGATATAGCTCAGTAGGAGAGTGCTTGCCAGTATAAGGGTGTGATCCTGGTATTATAAAAATAGAATGCAGTTTTTATTTTAAAAAAATTTCTCTATGCCTAGAAAACCCCAACATGCATCTATTTTTTATTTAACCCCAAGTATTTTTGTTTAGTTAGGACATGAAAATAAACTCTTCATCTATTTAGGTCTGTTCCTCAATGTAATAAGCACACAAAATAAAAAGAGAGAAAATCTTCCTTGGCCTTACACAGATAATGAAAATAATTATTCTGTTAGTCAATTTATTTGCCTTAGTAATATTTTACTAAGATATTACCCCTTTATTCATTAAAATACTGCATTTTGAATAACTGTTCCTACCAAATAGCAATTGCTGACCACACACAATGTACCAATCTGGGTGAAAAAGGAGGACACTAAGATGAATGTGGTTCTAAATCTCAAAAACCCAACAACTTGGCAAAGGAAAGAAATCAGTAAATCATTAATTATAATATTTACATAAATATTATACAAATAATAAATTTGTGTAAAACAATAGACTTTATATTAATTTTATATTAATAAAACCAAAGCATACACAATTCTGTTCCTTCAGGGTACAAAGTAGGCAACCCAGGAAGAATTCTTTAGTAGTCTCCCCAGAATAGTCAGTACAATATATGAAATTCCATTAACTGGACATCTTTTTGCAGGTAATCAATTTTTTCCTAAAACACAAGTACACCTGGAAAGGAAACCAGAATATATGACAGAAAAGACTGAGAAAGCACAAGAAAGGAAAGGAGCATTAAGAAAACAATAAAGTAAAAAAATGAAAAATTAGGTAGGGGTTGCTTCATCTAGTCTGCAACTTTGAAGATCAAAACTGGCTGGGATAACTGAAGCCAAAATAGTATACATTCCAGCCCCACCTCTGAATCCTATATCACCTAAGGTAGAAGGGTCATTTAATTAATTCAATACTTGTTGAGCAAAACATGTAATGAAAATAAACAACAGACATAATAAAAGGTAGAGAATGCCATTCACCAAAGAATACTCTGGGAACACAGAAATCTGATCAATTTCAGACAGGAGGAAAGTTTTGGCAGAGGCAACATTTGAGATTGGGCTGTTCTAGAATCAGGTTTCCATCAGGTCGAAACTTAGGGGAAAAAGTATTCCAGACTGAGGGACCACAAGCAAATAGACAATGTCATGAAAATATAATTTATTTATTTATTTATAATTTATTTATTCCAAGATTAGCATGCAATATCATATGACTAGAGCATTGTTATCATAGAAAGAGGGAAGGATAAAGAAAATATCACCAAAAAGATTAAAAAATTACTATTAATAGTTTATTGATCACATTATTTGACAAGTATTGCTAACACAGTTAACACTTTACAGACAGTATTCTTATTCAATCCTCATGGCAACCTTGTGAAATAGGTATTACTATGCCCAACTTAGGAAAGAGGAGCTGAGAAAGGTTAGTGGCCTTGGGGAAAGGTATTTGATAATAATTTCCAGTATTTAGAAAATATTCACATAGTAATTCCATCTATGATCATGTGCCCTAAGGTAGTTTCCCTAGGAAATAATTGGTCTATGGTCACTCAGTTAGTTAAGAGCAGATACATGATCTCAATGGCCGTTTTACAGAAAAGGAAATTAATAGTTCTTTGAACAAGGGCTAAGAAAAAAGGAACTTAGTGGGGCTCTGAAAACAGTTTTAAGCAGACATGTCACAAAGGGTTAAAGGGAGAAAGGTAGGTGAAGAAAAGAGCAACAAGTGAAGACCATTTGTTGAAGAAGGTTATCAGGGAAAATAGTAACCACAAAAGTGGACAAGTTGAGGAAGACAGCATATAGTGGTACTTTTTTGAAAAGAAAAAGTACCTGTGGGATAGCAGTAAGGCAGAGGAGGTGGACAAAATTCCTATCAGATGACTCTATGCTGAGTACCAGGTAAGATTACCTGTAGGAGTCCAAGTGTCCCAGTGAAAAGCCTTTGGAGATAGATGTTCCACCACCTACTGACTGTGTGACCTGTTCTCTAGGACTATAATGACAACTACAGATAATGTTTTTATAAAGCACCTAAAACAATAGCTGACACAGTGTAGGTGACCATGATTAGTATTAGTATAGAGTAAACATCCCTTATTCAAAAATCTGATCTCCAAAACACTTCTGTTTCCAAATATTTTTTTAAAAATACTCAATTTGTATTATTATTTTCTGTCACTCTGGAAAGTGACTTAGAGGACAATTTGGAACAATCCGAGGATCTCAAATAACCAATGAAGTGTATTTTGGCAAACTATAAGAGATGTCTATGAAACAATCTCAAACTGAAATCCCATAGCACCAGTATGCAGTAGTCTGGTCATCACAGTGCCAGGAATATCAGACTTACCTGTTTGCTACATGTAAAGTAGCTGCAGTTTAAATTTTGAATGCCCTCCAAAAGCCTATGTGTTAAAGGCTTGGATGCATATATATAATATGCATGTGTGTGAGTGTTTCCTCAAGTGTTTATCCAACATTAGCAAGACTGTTTCTGAGAAAGGAATACACAGTGCATTTTTAGCACCACAAATTTTCATATATTGGACTTACTGAACCCATAAGAATGCATCATAAGAAAATAAATCAAAATCTAAGTTATATGCATTAAAAAGGTTAATTATATTGTTATATATAATACTGAAAAACCTAAGTAATCCTCAAGTGGAAAATACATTGGACATCAATTCTAATTTTAGGTGGAAAAAACCCAGAAGCCTATATACCTTTGCTAAAATGATGTAAAACGTTGTATTCAGGTGAATACAGATAAGATGGGAATACAGAAAATTAAAAATAGTTTCACGATTTAATGTGGTAGAATAATAAATTAGTTCTTTTCCTTTAAAATGTGTTTCACTATAATTATACCAAAAAAAAATTTGGAAGGGGACAAAGCAGGGGACCAAACAGTTTACAAACTATTGCAGTTTATAATGCCTGGTGAAAGGTTCATGTCAACACCTACCACTGTTACTCTTTTGTTTCTCAATGTTTCAATACTAACATATGAGCATTTGCCCTGTAATGTTTATTTGTAAGAACAGTACCTCAAAACTGTTGGTTCAGGCATTCCAGGATCTGCACCCCTTTTAAATCCTGAAAGGAAGAGGAAGGGTGAAGAAAAAAAAATACTAATTAATACCCCAGCAGACAAAAAAAATCTACCTTCAAGGCTTTTTTTTAAACCCAACCTAGGACAGCTCTCTAGATCTATCAACTCTATCTAGATATACTGGGGCTACAGAATAGTTTCCAATCTTCACTAGAATATGAAATTATGTCCAGGACTAATCAGAAGGAATAACAAACTACTTAATTCTAGCATATACACAATTAGCACAGAAGCTCTTAGCATCCTCTACTTTTCATTATTGGTCATTACCCAGAAATAAGTTACAGCAATTCCCAAATCATACTGGATGACAGACTACAAAGAGCACAAAGACCAAAAAACCAACAACAGCTAATCTTTTTCAAAAACAAAACTGAGGATATCATATTTTATTCCAAACAAACCTCTCTTTTTATAAAGCAAAGTCTAGTGATACAAAAGAAAGGAGGCAGGGTGTAGTGGCACTCCCAATGAAGGATTGCAAATTCAAAGCCAGCCTCAGCAACTTAGCAAGGCCCTGTCTCAAAAACAAAAAAATTTTAAAAAGGTTAAGTATTCTGGATTCAATCCCTGGTTCCCATTCCCTCACCCAAAATTTTGATTTGATGATATATGCTAATTTGCTTAAATAACTGATTAAAATCAGAATATAAAGAACTGTGAGGGGTCTGAAATTTTACCCTATTTTCAGGACATCAAACTAGCCTTCCAGTTTCACAAGAGTTTAAGACACAAGGTTCTGAGTCAGTCACAGACAAGAGTTTATTATTCCCAGCGATAGCTGTAGTCAGAGTTTCATCATATTATCTTCAATAACCCAAGACCTGATGCAAAGCCCCAGGAAGAAGGCCAGTTGATAACTGCACATATAGTGAAGATAAATCCTACATTTAGGGAACCATAAACTGTTGGGCTAAAAGTATGTCTCCCCTTAGCTCTGGAAGGTTGTTCTATAAACACCTCCAAAAGATAACATGGAACCAAGGGTCATCAGAGTCTCCACACACAAGATTACAGAAAGACAAGAGTCCATGTAGAACTGTCTTTCAACTGGTGGCACATTAAAACCTTTTTGTTGCTTAATGTCACTTTCTGTCACATCTTACAGCACTATATGCAATCAAGCCCTAAAACGTCTTGAATTACATAAGATTAATCTGTGGATGCAGATTTTAGTGTGAATTAAAGAACCTTGGAATTGGTTTAAACAAAGTTAAATTTTATATATAGAGTAAAAGAAACGACACTAATAAACAAGGAATAAGTTCTAGAAAGATAACTTTAACATAAATCTCAAAAAACCTGAGTTAGACCCTAGGATGAAAAAATTAACATGATGGTTGTCTTAGGAAAAGGAATCATTGTGCATAAAGGAAAATAAACTCTAGTATGCTAAAGGAAAACATTATTCATTCTTCTGATGAAAGCCACCGAGACCCACCTGGAGATGAAGAGAAACGCCCTGAAAACCCACTTAGTGCCAAATAGTTATCACTTTCACAGACATCGGGTCATCATCTAACCCCCACGACAATCCTGAAAAGTAAATCTTGCCTCCGTTTTACAGAATGGGAGGAATTACGTCACTTGTTAAACACCACACAACTAGTAAAAGAGGGAATTCGGTTTAAATCGACCCCACTAGACCGGACAGCCTCAGAAGACCTGCACGGCGGGATCACGTTTCCGTCTCCCGCTCACGAAGGCCAAAGATGGAGTCGCAGACGCCATCAACCCCTTCCCTCAAGTCTCCTCCCAGGCTCTTCTCCCACTGACCCAAGTAAATCACGAGAGGAATAAAGCCCCAACGGATGGCAAACTGGCCGCCCTTGAAGAGCTGCTGCAGCCTCTGTTTAGCCTCTTTACTCAGCTTCACCATGGCGACGGCCGGGCAACGCTGTGTGGATCCCCACCGCAGTGACCGGGTCCGTAATCCGAAAGGGAGGAGAGGCGCGCATGCGCTCTACACGGGCTTTACGGCAGGAGTCGTGAGCGTGACCAGCGGAGGTCGTAATTCATTGCTCTTAACCGGCCCAGCTCCTCCGCGGCGCTGCTGGTGGAATAATCTTGCGTAGCTGCCTCCCCTTTCTGCTTGAGATCTCGGCGTTCACGTTACTTATCACAATTTAGTCACCATCTGGGGTTGCGGTCCGCGATGGGATACTGGGAGGCACAGTTCTCCAAGTTCCTTGAACCTGAAACGACCTGTCTTCCCCCAGTCTTAACTATTTTTAAAGCGCATCTCCAAAGTGGTCCTTTCTTCACATAAAAGCAATATAAAATCTGAAAGAACTGGGTTTTAGTCCCGACTCTGTGTGATTTGTTGTATAATCTTGAATAAGTTATCTAACTACTCAGAACACGTTTCTTGAAAGCCGGGAGTTGAACTGGAAGGAAGGGTACTAACTGAGGGACAGTATACATGCTTGCTTTACCGACGGACCCCACTCCCATCCCCAACCTCGGTGTTCTTTGGACGTGTGTGTGTGTGTGTGTGTGTGTCTGCAGAGGGATTGAAACCAGGGGCACTCTACCACTGAGCTGCATCCCCAGTCTTTTTTATTTTTTGAGACAGGATCTTGCTGCATTGCTGAGGCTGGGCTCGAACTAGCAATCCTTCAACCTTAGCTTCCCAAATCGCGCCACCATCCTGACTTAAACGTTTTAAAATGCTTGCCAACGTTTTGAAATTTGGAAATTTCACCTGCAATTTTGGACCTTTTCAAAAAAGCTGTCAATAAACATTGAAACAATCGAAGGCAGTTAATAAGAAACTACACTCCTGGGGCTGAGGTTGTGGCTCAGCGGTAGAGCGCTCGCCTAGCATGTGCGAGGCACTGGGTTCGATCCTCAGCATCACATAAAAATACAAACAAATGAAAATAAAGGTATTGTGTCCAACTACAACTAAAATATATATATATTTAAAAAGAAGAAGAAAGAAAGAAATTACACTCCTGTTCGCCCATCTTGCCCTCAATGATTTAGAATTGCAGTGGTTCTCGACTCTAGCTGCACATTAGAATTACTCAAAGAGATTTAAAGTCATACTCATGTTGCCAGGGATGCAAGCTATTCCTAGAAATTCTGACACCTTTGTGGTCGAGCTTGGCCATTGATTTACCTTTGCAGTTCCCAGGCTGATTCTAATGTGTAGCCAATCTGATCACTGTCATATTTGAGCTTTTGACTCCAGATCTAGGATTTCTTGATTTCTAAGGCTCTAAGAGACAGATATCTAAGGCTTGACCTTGAATATTTTCATGAGTCATTCCCAAGCTATATAGTCACATTTTCTGTGAAACTCTTAAATGCTCAATAGCACCTAAAAATTTACCCTTGCATTATAGTTTTGTCTGTGCTTGGCTCATCTTCATAATAACAACCACCTGTGTCTACTACAACTGTCACTACCTTAAGTGCTTTAAATACAATCGTTCATTTTAGTGTGTGGAAGAATTTGCAAATTGCATTGTTTTTATTAAGCTATATATGTTATAGATCTCCTTTTACAAATAAGGAAAATGAGATTCTGATATTAAATAATTGATTCAAGATGATATAGTTGGTTGTGCTCTTAATCATATCACCTCCATGCTGTCATCTGATTTCTTCCAGAAGAAACTATTTCTTTCTAATCTTTTCATGAACTGCCTAATACATAGTAAGAATGCAGTGAATGTGCTATTCTATCAGTTAGGCTAAACAATTTTGAGATCATTTGCCTTCCTGTATGCTAGGCACTAGAGATGTATAATTGTTTTTTTACATGCATGTCTGTATGTGCTGGGAATTGAAAACTGGGGCTTTGCACTAGCTAAGCTTACACTTTACCACTGAGCTATAAACACAGTCTAATATTTTCTTTTTTCTTTTATTTTTTCAGAGACATAGAGGTTTATTTGGGAAAATAGAGGCACATTCAAAGGAGAATGTGGACTATCTCAAGAATGAAAAACTTTGAGGATAAAGCGAGGAATATAAATGTGACCGAGAATGTGGGCATTGCCAGAGGGAGAAACAACAAGCCCATGATGTGTGGTATTAATATTTATAGAGGGACAGTTGCTAGGAGCTGGACTAGAGGTGAAGCCAGGGCAGAGTTACACAATTTCACATATTTTCCTGTGCTCTAGCATTGCCCTCATTGCTTTTTTCAGGCAAGAGCATGGATCAAGAGCGTGAGCCAAGGGCTCAAGCCCAAAATTTTCTAAGGAAGCATTACTCTTAAGAATTTCATTGTTGGGCTGGGGTTGTGGCTTAGTGGTAGAGCACTCATCTCACATGAGTGAGGCATTGGGTTCAATCCTTAGCACTACATAAAGATAAATAAAATAAAGGTATTGTATCCATCTACAACTTAATTTTTTTTAATTTAATTGTTAAGTGAAAAATAAGTTAACTGAATCCAATGCAATGTGAATATATTCTTGGTCCTACAATAAAATTATTTATCAAATAAATATGATCAGCAAATAAATGTAAGACACCTAACATTGCCTAGGGAAGTCAAGGAACTTTTGAAGAAGTCAAATGATAAATTGGAGAGAGGGAATAAGTTTGAGCATCATTAAGAAGGTAAAATCAGCTGGGCACAGTGGCTTTGGAGGATGGTGAGTTTTCAAACCCAGCGTCAGCAAAAGCAAGGAACAAAGCAACTCAGTGAGACCCTGTCTCTCAATAAAATACAAAATAGGGCTGGGGATGTGGCTCAGTGGTCAAGTGACCCTGAGTTCAATCCCTGGTTCAAAAAAGGAGGAAGGAAGAGGAGGAGGAGGAGGAGGAGAAATCAGCAGGATTTGTGGGTCAAATGAATGTGGAGAGCAAAGCTGAAAGAGATAGTCAAGGATGACTACCTAGTTTTGAGTATGCGCAACTTAACTGATCTAATAGTAGCACTCCTTCATTTCCAAAGTCTAAATTATGTAGCTTCACCTGTACAATGACTCCTACACATAGGTTCTAAGTGGGAGCAACATTATTTTGGCTGGAGGATATTATGCTCCTTGAAAACATTTCTTGTTAAAGGAAAAAAGGTTTCACTCTTGATATGCCCTCCCGGTTCAGGTTCACATTGCCTAGTCAAAGCAATCAAAAGATAAATGGTCTGCCTGCATGTGGTTTCCACCCCGACTGTCTAACCTACACACTGTGGTCCACACTAATCTCTATCACAATTCTGCTCATGTCACTCCCCTTTCCAAAAACCTCCAATGAGTTGCCAAGGGCTACCACCCTAAATCTCACTTTTCTCTTCTAAAAATAAGTGTAATACCCAAGATATCATTGTAAGAAATAAAAGCAGTTCGTATTTATGAAGAGTCATTGCAAACCTTAGAGTGTTAAACAAGTTGTAATATCACAGTCAATGATAAAGGTAGTACTCAGAAAATGCTAAATTACTAGAAACAACAAAGAAAATAAACCAAGTCAGGAAAAGAGCTTGTGAGCTGAATCAGAAAAAGTATCTATGCATTTGTAACCAAGTTTTTATATATTTATTCATTCTGGAAGATTCAGTACTGAGTATGTCATATTTCTGTAATAATCATTTTGGGGCATGATCCCCTCTTAAAGATTTTCCCATCTATTTGGAAACAAAGACAAGTATTATTAACAAGTTACTTGTCCATGTGACTAAACTTTGGGAAAACAATAACATAAACATAAGATTAAGCACAGAGACCCAGTAGGGGACAAAAGGTTTTCATTTGAATCCTGGTTCTCTCATTTAGCTGTCAAGTTATTTAACCTCTGAGTCTCATCTGCAAAGGAGGATAACAACAGTGCCACTTCCCTCACTTAATGTAAATACAAAATTAATCTACCTCAAATACAGTGCCTATCTAAGTGAAGATTTAATCATAAGTAAGCTGTTAGTATTATTGTTTGTTTGCATAATTTCAGTTTCAAAGATCAAGATTTTTTTTCAGAAGGTTTTTTTCTTTAATTCTAAAACTGTCTATGTCAATTGTCTGCACCTAATAGATACACAGCCCTGAAGTAGGTACAGAAAGGAATATGCAATATAGGATCAGTTGAATATAGTCCTCAAGGACTTAGAAATCATGTGGATCTAAGATCAGATTTGCCAAAATTTAAATCCAATGTTGCCATTCACTCAAAATGAGAACCTTGAGGACTAGTGGATAACACATCAGAAGGGCTAATTAACTCACTATGGTTACCAGGAAAATAGGGACTAGTTTCTAAAAGGCTGCCAACTAAATGAGCCAAATGAAAAAAAGAAATTTTTATTATGTATCTTGTTTCTCAGAAATGTTATAGTTAAAACTACATTAGTTTTCAAACACTATGTTTTATTTCTTGGGTTTTATCTCTTACTTTGTCCTCTTTTTTCCTGCTAGGGTATTTTTGAGCTGCTAAACAATTTCTTATTCCCGTGATATAGCTTGGAAGTATTTCTTTTTTTTTTTTTTAGTTGTAGATGGACACAATACTTTTATTTATTTTCATGTGGTGCTGAGGATTGAACCCAGTACCTCACTAGTGCTAGGCAAGTGCTCTACCACTGAGCTACAACTTCAGCTCCAGAATTCTCAAGCACATCAAGCAAACATATACATGAAATAAAATTTTCACAAAGAAGAGATTAGTTTAAAAAAAAAAAAGTCACAGGAACATCAACCAAGTGTAAGGTTTGGCCGGGAAAAGGGAGTTTCAGGAAATAGTCATGCTCAGACACCACAAGGATCTAGGTCATCTTATTTGGAGATAGAGTACATAGAACACTGGAGAACCTAGGCTAAGAACCTCAAAATGTAGGGCAGACTCTACATTGTTACAGGAGTTTAGGGGAGAAAGAAATCACAGACGGCTGGAGAGTGCAGGGGAAACTTCACAAAAGTAAGCCCAAGTTGACTTTTTGTTTTTGTTTTTGTTTTTTCTTTAGAACTGGGGATCAAGGCCAGGGCCTCACCCAGCCTAGGTCAGCATTCTATTGCATCCCCTGAGCTGATGCTTAATGGTTGGGGAGCAGAAGAGAAGAAAAAAAATGCCAGATGTGTACCGTTATAAGGAAAGAGAATAAAACACTTTAGGTAGAACAGAACGCTCCAGGCAAGAAATAATGAGACCCCGTTACAAAAACCTGAATGTCAAGGAATTTGGGTTTCAGCCAGTGAATAGCTGCAAAGCTGCTGAATATTTTAGAGGGAAAACATATTACAAAGTAAAATAATTTTTAGGATTTAACTTTTTTCAGTTTTTTTTTATTTTGTTGAAATTAAAATCATATAGTCTAAATTGAAAAGGATGTATAGTAGAAGTTCTTCCTCCCACTTGTGTCCCCTGCTGCCTAGCTTTCTCCTGAGAGAAACCAATGTCACCAGTTTCTTTCTTATTATATATGCATATGGAAGCACAGACACATATAAATTCCACTCCCTCCCCCCTTTTTTGTAAATGGTGTACATGCACACTTATTTATCTTGCATTTGTCACTCAAAAATATAACTTAGAAATCCTTTGTCTGAATACATACAAAGAGCCCTATTTACTTTTAAAAATAGATTGGAATAAAAAAAATACATAGTTTAAATTCTCTCTGCCTCTTTTGTATCTTGCTGCCCAGTATTCTCTAGAGGCTACCCAACGTATCTAGTTTCTTATATATACTTCCAAAGATATGCTAGGCATATGGAAATAAATAAACCACAGTCCTTCACTTTAAAATAAAATACGGTGCATAGCATACACTCTCTCACCTTTCTTTTTACTTAAAAATATTTTTAGAAATTCATGCAAAGTCAACTTCTGTTTGCATGAATAATATTGCACAATTAATTGTCCATTAATTGTTTTAACAATGTATTATGGTTACATATAATATTGTAACTAAAGAAAACTGAATGAAAAACACACAGAAACTCTACTATTTTGGAATTTCTTATCAGTCTCGAAGTACATGAAAAATAAAAAGTACTATAAATATTTCTTAGTGATTATTCCATATCAGTATACAGTTTTATTTTTTAAAGATGCAGCAATACATCTGATAATTAATTTAACCCATCCTCTATGAAAGCAAGCTATTTCAGATTTTCTTAGCACTGAAAACTGGAAACAGTGTTCATCAGTATATGTCTAATCTTGACTCCATGGTTGAAAGTTAAGAATGGACCCAATTACATAACCACAATAAAGATTCCAAGCCAGGCATGGAAGTACATGCCTGTAATCCCAGTAGCTCAGGAGGCCGAGGCAGGAGGATAACATGTTCCCAGTCTCTGCAATTTAGCAATGCTGTAAACAAATTAGGGAGACCCTGTCTCAAATTTTTTTTAAATAAAATAAAGTAAAAAGACTGGGGATGTGGTTCAGTGGTAGAACACCCCTGTGTTCAATCCCTGGTACAAAAAAAAAAAAAAAAAAGATTCCAACAAGAGAGCAGGGGCCAGAGAATCAGGAGCTCCCAGTTCTCATTCTGGTCGGGCTGCTCACTAGCTGCTCCACATTGAACACATCACAGCCCTTTAGTCTTGGTTTCCTCTTCTACAACACTGGACCATCTGCTGTGGTTACTACCCAATTATTTTGAGAGTTCAATAAGATGATAATTCTACAAGTTTTATTCAAGTGGCATCCACTGGGCAAATAAAGAGCTTGGCAGGTATGAGTTTCACGTACAGCCTGTCTCATAGCCCTCTGTCTAATCAGAAGCAGTAGAATTTATCTTGTGGCAGTTTCAGTCTCAGGTTTAGGAGTGTCAAAGGGGGCTGCACCCTGTTTCATATTGTTTTTCATTTCAAATAAATGAAATTTATTTGGGCCCTTCTGCTTTTCTTATTTTTAAATTGTCAGTTACTGCCAGATGGTGTGTAACATAGTAATAAAGCTAAATAAATATTTGCATTTGATAACCATTCTGCACCACTAAACTGGACAGTTTAATAACCCCATCCAACAAAGTGACTCCCTTGTACTAATACAAAGGCAAATCATCCTATTGGACATATTAAAAAGCAATATTAATTAAAAACCAAGGGGCTGGGGATGTGGCTCAAGCGGTAGCATGCTCACCTCCATGCCTGGCTTGGAATCTTTATTGTGGTTATGTAATTGGGTCCATTCTTAACTCTCAACCATGGAGTCAAGATTAGACATATACTGATGAACACTGTTTCCAGTTTTCAGTGCTAAGAAAATCTGAAATAGCTTGCTTTCATAGAGGATGGGTTAAATTAATTATGCGTGCGGCCCGGGTTCGATCCTCAGCACCACATACACACAAAGATGTTGTGTCTGCCGAAAATTAAACAATAAAAATAAATAAAAATTAAAAAAAAAAAGAATCTATGCAAAAAATAATTCAATATTTAAAAAAAAAAAACAAACATTCCAAAAGGGCCTTATTCAAACCAATAAAAATATTGGTTTCCCCTAGTCTGAATGGCCCCACTGCTTAACAAATGGCAAACCCACACAGGTTCATGTAGACTGTAAAGTGGAAGGCAGGTTTTATTTACTTTTTTCTCCCAAAGAAAATTTCATATTGACCTTCTCTAAGAGCAAGATAACTATGTTACCAACAATTCTCTTTAATTTTTTTCAAGTTAAACATTTTCTCTTTAATATTCTATGGCACAGAACTTGGAAAGACCCAAAGACTTTTTTCTAAAGAACAATGGATCTCTCCTGCAGAGTTATTTGTTACACATAGCTTGTCCAGATTTGACACCCACTCTCCCAGTGATTACACCAACTTGTTATTTCAAATCCTTGTGGTGTGCCACTCCCCGGGGGCCACCATTGTTGACATAGATAGGGTTCTCACAATTTACCTTAAGGAAAGTACAGACATCTTGAGCAGGCTGTCAGCTCACCATGATCATCTTCACTGACCTCCTCACCCACAGAGATGAGCCCCAGGACCTTTGTCCAGTGTGTCCCAAGGTGATTGACAAAACATAGATTGCCAGTTCAAACAAAGCCAACCTGAGCTTTTCTTCCAGAATGTGGAATTGGGACAAAGAGACTATACTTGTCAAAAATGGGCTCTTGAAAGAAAGAGATATAATGTATAGAAATGAAAGGGAGGGAGCCATCCATCTTCTTCCACCAGGGGGCCCAAGCAACAGAAAGCAGATTGGCTGAAAAATGAAGTATACCCCCACCCTCTGCCCAGAAGCACCCAGAAGAAGCCCATCTGTGATGAGGTTACCAAGGTCCAGACCTTACCAAGGTCCATTGCCTCCCCTCCTTTTCCGTAATACCACATCATCACTGAAAATTCCAGTTGGCTGAAGGTAATTTGAGTTTGACTTCTTATATCTAATGATTATAGCTAGAGAACAGCCTAACAAGATACTCATTTGCTTCAAAGCAATGTTAATGTTCCTCAGTGGAATCATTATCAGTGCTGGCATACACAGGTGTGCACACACACTCTTAAAACACGTATTCCACAGGCCATGTAAATACAGAGTTAAAGGATTGTTAACTGATAACAAGGCACAATACTAAATTTCATGAGCACCAGGATTACTACTTTTATAAAAATATGTTAAAAGCTTGAAGAGAAAACACAGGAAGAGATGGAAGTGGAAACGTGAGGTGGTAAATACCTGAACTTGAACGTGGCAATGGGAGTGGAAGTAAAAGTGAGGATATGGGTAATGAATTGAACAGAGCATTGATAGGGAAGCAGAAAGTCAAATATGACTGAGATTTTATGTTTGGGTGATTGTAAGTGTTTTAATGCTGTTAACACAGAAAAGGAAAGGAAGGAAGGGGAAAAATGAGAAAGCAAAAGGATAAAAATGGAAAGTACTATTCTTGGAGCAAGTGTTCTGCTATTATGGAGAATTAACACTGTTTTGTTAGACACGGAGTCACCTCCGAAAACAAACCTAGAGATCTTCTGGTTTTCACTCTACAAATGGGAAACATGAAGTTCCCAGAAGTGAAATGGGCCCCCACCAAGTCACATAGCTAAGACCTGGTAGATCCAGAACCTTAAAATCAAGTTCAGAGTACTTTATATACATTATATTGGTGTGGAATATAGTACAACTATTCATTTTTCCATAAAAAAAAACAAAAAATATTAAGGTGAAGATATGATTTGAAAAACTTTTCCTATTGACATATTGATAAATTGAGCTCTCATTTCATGGCCAAATTCTTCCCTGAAAACCATTATTATTAAAGGATATTAATAATGATTATTAATATTATACTAATAATAATAATTAAAAGGATTTGATTAGGGAGGTTTACAAGTTGTTCAAGTAAGTGACCAAATGGCATTTTGAAATGGTTTCCTTTCTAAGAAAGACAGATCAGGAGCTGGAAATGAGGGCAAGACATATACATGAAAGTTCCTTTCAGCAAGAGACATCAGAGGGTCTTGGAGACAGACCATCCAAGAGCAAACTTTGCCTTTAGAGCTCACCAACTGTGTAGTCTTGGATGACATATAGTAGGTGATCGATAAATGTAAGCCTTTATTATTGGCCAACCAAAGTGCGAGACTGCTGGTTTCAGGACAAGGCTTTAGGGGTGGCTTAGGAACATTTGGGACAAGCATAAAGGAGTCTACTTAGATACACTAAACTGTAACAGGCCCTAGAGTGTTGGGTGAGTGAGTAGGCAGATCAGCTGAAATCTGAGCAACAGCTCACACTGGTTTCCAATAGAGTTTCAGGTTTCCATTTAGGGAGCAGGACTCTAGCCCGGGAAGTAATTGGAAAATACTCAGCTTGAACCTACAGAAGGACTGACACAGGCCAAGGGTGGTGATCAGTGGGGAGAGGAAGAAATGGGGTTGCCATGGGAAAAGTAATGCTCAGATGCCACTTAGGACAAAAAGAGCAACCTGGTTGCCTAGCAATAATAAATAGGCTATTTAACTTAGCACCTTAGAGGTGACACTTGTTAAGAATGATGCAAGGTCTCAAATTTTACATGTCTTATAAGTTTACAACTGTTAAAGTAAACTAAAATGGAAATTGACCTGAAGAATCCCTAAGCAGGAAAAAAACAAAACAAAACAGGCCTCATAAATAACTTAACCTTGCGTGATTTGTAAATGTAAGTCAAAACTTAATTTGAGCTTATTTCTTATAAATACCAATATTAAAGAAAAACAGAATTTAAATTCAATTATTCAGAAGCGGCCATCAACTTATAATCCTATAACTAGACACTCTGCCGTGGGATAGACCAAATAAGGCAACTGTATGACTTCAACCCATCAAGGGTTTTCCTTGGCTTTTCTTCTCTGTTCCTCCTATAAAAGTTTCCCCCTTGCATTCCCCTGGTGGAGCTTCCAAACCACTTTCAGTTGGGGTGCTACTCAATACATGAATTCCTGTTTGCTCCACCAACTCTTTAAATGTTTTAAAATAGTGGAACACTTGCTCCAAGAATATAATTTCCATTTTTATCCTTTTGCCTTCTGATCTTTCCTCTCCTTCCTTCCTTACCCAGGGCCTTGCACATGTTAGGCAAGCTACATCGCCAGTCGTTTTAGTTCACCTTTTTTTAAAACACAAGTTATTCTTTCAAAAGATAAGAGACTCATGGGCCAGAGGCCAAGAGCTTTATTATATCTGGTGAAATAACCAGAACTTTGTGTCGATTTGCTTGGCTCCCCATGCTCACCCAATTTCATGATGGTGAATCAAGGATGACGACACATGCAGGGCATGGTGCTAAGAGAGAGGAACCCTGAGATGGGGAAGCCATGGCGGTTACAGTGAGCAGAAGCAAACCTGCTCTTTGGCTCAGAGGAGATATCACCTCCCCTGGTTGTTAGCTAGAAACATAATCCCAAATAATGACCTGGCAAAGAACAATCGGGGACTCCCATTCCTGGAATGCTTGGGAAGAACATGTGGGGATGCTCAGTGCCCAGGGCAAATTGTTTCTCTTAAATCAGGACAGAAAATTTAATCGGAGTTGATTTTTATAAAGGCTGGAAAGGAAGGAGACTCCGGAAGCCCAACCATGAGGAGCTGAAAGGGCAGGTAAGTTAGGGTCTGACTCCGGAGGCAAGAACAGACTGAAGACAAGGATGGAGGGCATGTGCAAGGCAGAAGCCATAAGAAAGGTGGGGATGGAGCTCATGAAAATCAAAGGGAGATCAGTAGAGGAAAGGACACCAAGAGATGGGAGGCTGGGAGGGAGATTCGAGGAAGTGATTTATATATGGAACTTCATTTTATTGCTATATTGTGTGAAGGTACAAATATGTAACAACAAATCCCATTGTCATGTACAACTCCAAGGCACCAATAAAAAAGTGGGAGAAAAGAAAAGGACAAGACCTTCAAGGGAGAAAATGCAGAAGAGAAACATGCCAGAGGAAACATGAAATGTCCAGTCAAGAGGCAGGACAAGAAGACTGAGCCATCAAAGCGAGCAGAAAGCACAGGCAGGGAAGAACCAGGCTATGCAAAATTAGTCACAGCATGCTAAAGCCTCCCTGACCCATCACCAGCCAGGTTAGGTGCCCTCCTCAGCACCCCTGCCTGCTCAGCTCCTATTGGATTATGGTTCCCTCCCAGAAAAAAGTGTGTGTGGTGTGTGTGTGTGTGTTTAATCTCAACACCCAGAATTTGCATCAGTGCCTCATGGTGGGCCATCATTATATGCACATTGAGTTAGCAAGTAGTTAGTGGAGTAAGGTAGGTAGTTTCTGGAAGCATTATGTGGTCCGTGGTACCTGATTCTGCAGGTAAGTCCTTTAAGATGAGGACTTGGAAACAGTCATTGCTTTTGGAAATTGAAAAGTCACAAGTGGTTATAATTCCAAAAGACAATTTTGTGGAACTGAAGGTATACAAACCAGAGCTCCAGGGACTGGGGAAGGAGTGGTGGTAAATAGCCAAAGTAGTAAGCTATGCTTCTTTCTGCCCCCGCCTTGCCTTGTATGGGACTGCAGCAAGGCATCTGCTTTGCCTCAAAGAAAAGCAGAATTGCTATAACTGAAATGGAAAAAGTCAATTTCAGCTATTTAAAAAAAAATTACAGGTGGTTTTGTGAATTAAAATATCAGGCCTGGGAAGGGGGAGGAGAACAGGGTCCTGAGCTAACACCAAAGCAAGTGAGTCTTGGAGAGAAAAGCAGAGGAACAGGTTTGCTAGGCCCCTGACCCCAGGATCGTTGCCATTGGGGAGGGTTAGGGGTGGGGGAAAAGTCAGAGATGGAGGCCAGGAACCCTGATCTGGACATAACAGGGCCTGTTCAGGGGCATTCAACCTAGGGGGGATCGTATCAAGAGATCACCACATTGGTACCTCCCTGGTGACCCCCCAATGTGACACTCACCTTCCTCCTCAGAGTTTGCATTTATGTTCCCTCTGCCTGGAATGTTCTTCCCATGGCTCATTCCCTCATTTCCTTCAGGTCTCTTCATAAATATCAGAGAGGCATCCCCTGACCATCCTGTCTAAACTAAGAGCTCCTTCCCCCATCACTACCGCATTTCCCTGATTCTACTCACCTTCCTACACATACAACAAGGGTCAAGGGACACACTGCCACCAGAGTTCCTGTCTGATTTCCTCTCTCTAACAAAAAATCAAAAGAGTAAGGAACAAACATACCACGGCTGCAATACTACTTATGCATCGCTCTCTATTCTAAAAAGTGCCACATACGCACTACAGGGAAACATTTCTATGGAAGGTAGAAATTTCCTTTTCAGGACCTCTAAAGGATGAAAGAAAACTTGAACTTGGAAATATTATTGCAGGCGGTAATTTTGGTTTTAAAAGAGCAGGTTGGGTCCTTTCATCCCTTGGGAAGCAGTGGCCAGGTTTCACTCTGAGGGGTGCTAAGTCCACCCCCACTGAGACTGGGGCAGATTGACAGCAGAGGTTCCCCCATTCAGATTTTGGAAACAAAAATCACCTCTCTAGCAGAGGGCTGAGAAGCCATGGTAGTCAATGTTTTATTAAGTAGTCAACACTCTGTCTTCTTCTAATAGGAATATTATGTCGTAGTAAGCATGCATTCTTCCTCAGAAGAGAAAAACGTTTTTCAAATTTGAGACATTTTTTATATACCTTTCTCCTAGAGAGAATCCCTCTCTTACTGTCTTATAAAAAAACAAATTAATTAATAATGTAAAGGTCCATCAGGGGAAGAGGGACTCTCCCTATCTCTGGCCAAAGCCAGCATCGGCAGGGCAGCCTGACTATTGGAAACATGCGGGTGAAAGAGATGCTTTAGTTGCTCCTTTGCTGGGGGTTGGGGGGGGACTTTCATGATGCTTCTGGCTTTTCTAGCAGAAGGAAACTCACCTGTGCTCCAAGACTTTGAGTCCTTCTAAACTGTTATATGTGAACCCATCTTAGGTTACCTGGCCACTCACTGACCAGACTCAGGACCTTAACACCCCAAGGGATGGAGCCCTAATTCCTTACTTGGGTGGGACCAGACAGTACTCATATGCTCTGCTGCTACCTGTGGGGCTCACCTCTTTGTCCCAGGGGCTTATTACAACCCTCTAGATTAAAATTAAATAAACAAGCCATCTGGAGTCCAACCCTGTGTTGAGGCAGAGAGAGAAAAGTCAGGAAGAGAAAGACTGAAAGGTGCTGGGTGATCTTGTATGCCTGTTATCCCAGCCACTCACCACACTGAAGCAGGAGAAGAACAAATTCAAGGTTAGTCTCAGCAACTTGATGAGACTCTCATTTCAAAATTAAATAAATGAATACAAAGTAAATAAAATGGGGCTGGGAACATAGTTCAGTAGTAGAGGGCTCCTGGGTTCAATCCCCAGTACTGAAAAACAAAAACAAAAAATCAGACTGAAAGGTGAGGGGGGGTGGAAATGAATCAAAGCTTCTTATCAAAGAGGGAGGCTCATTTCCATGAGTCTAGTAGGATCACCCAGGATGTATTGGGGGAGATGATTTAGAATGAAAGCCTCCAGGTAGAAGGACAGCAGCTAGGGTGACAGGGGAGGAGAGCAGTGAGTGTCACAACAGTAGGGAGAGTGGGGAGAGCTAGTTCCATCAGGACAGGTCACCCTTGACTGCACAGGTAAGGCCAGCAACGAGAAGAAGACCATGGCAGTAAGTGGGAGGAAGTCAGGTGGGAAAAATGGCTGCCTCCGGGCAGGGAGAGCCACTCAGAGTCACACACCCACACGAGCTGAACTTGACTGCTCCCTCCCTCCCCACTGGAGATGTCCCCACTGTTTTAGTCAGCTTTTTCACTGCTGTGACTAAAAGGACCCAACCAGAACAACTGTAGGGGAGGAAAAGTTTATTTGAGGGCTCACAGTTTCAGAGGTCTTAGTCCATAGAAGGCTGGCTCCATTTCTCCGGGCTGGAGGTGAGGCTGAACATCATGGCAGAACAGTATGGTGGAGGGAAGCAGCTCACATCAAGGTGATCAGAAAGCAGAGAGAGACTCCACACTCCAGTTACAGATATATACCCCAAAGCCAAGCCCCAATTCCCACCTCCTTCGGCTACACCCACCACTTCAGTTACCACTCAGTTGATCCCTATCAGGGGATTAAATCACTGATTGTATTAAGACTCTCACAACCCAATCATTTCTCCTCAGAACCTTCTTGTGTTGTCTCACATGTGAGCTTTTGGGGGACACCTTACAACCAAACAATAACACTCATCTACTGCCCACATACTAGGTTCTCAGAGTTGGGAACTTTAGTGTTCTCCTCAATGTTGGGAAGTATCCAAGATTCTGTGAGGAAAGAGCAGGAATTCCTTAGAGGTAAAAGCTGAGACTTTCCCAGTACCAGGTCACCCAACAGGCTTGGGGACCTGGAGGTAGGGTAAATTGGGTTAGAAGAACCCACTGAAGTAAGACCTGGTTCTCACCTCCCTAGATGACAGGAAAACCCCAAACAAGTGTAAGTTACCTTGAGAAGGACCTAGATCTTTACCAGAGGCAGTGTGAAAGGTGAGAATCTTTTTTAAAATAGATCAAATTCTTCCCTCTTTTTTATTCCTCAATACATTCATTTATTCATTCATACAACAGCCATTTAAGGCCGGCTATGTGTCAGGCATTGTTTAAGCACCAGGAGATGCAGCATAATGTGGATTTTATCTTCCAGTAGGGAAAACAGCCAATAATAATAATAGCAGCAAATATTTACATGGTGTTTTCCATGTGCCAGTTCCTCTTCTCAATGCTTTCTGTGTATGAGTTCACTTTATCCTAATTTATCCAGTAGGTACTATTATTATCCCAATTTTACAAACAAGGAAACAGAGGCACAGGTGGGCTAATTAACTTGCTTAAGTATGCACAGCTAATAGAGCAGAGCAGAGTTTTGAAGGAAGGAAATTGAATTTTGGAATATGTGCATTTAAATAATGTAGGTGAGTGTAGGTGCAAGTATGGTCATGGTTATGGGGATGGGTGTGGTTGTGGGTGCTGAGATGAAGATGGAAATTAGAGAGAGAGACAAGAGACATCTAAGTATATAATGATGTACCTCCTTAAAGGATAGAGACTGAAGTGGATAATGGCACAAGGGAATTGAAGTTCTTTTTTTATTTGTTCTAATTAGTTATACATGACAATAGAATGCATTTTGACACATTGTATTCATATGGAGCATAACTTCTCATTCCTCTAGTTGTACATGATGCTGAGTCACACGAATAGTTTAATCATGAGCGTACATAGGGTAATAATGTCTGTCTCATCCCTCATCCTTCCCATCCCCATCCCCATCACCCCACCCCTCCCCTTACTTCCCTCTACACAATCCAAAGTTCCTTTATCCTTCCCCCCAAACTATGGATCAGCATCCACTTATAAGAGAAAACATTCAGTCTTTGATTTGGGGGGATTGGCATATTTCGCTTTATGTGATATTCTCTAGTTCCATCCATTTACCTACAAATGCTATAATTTCATTCTTCTTAAGGCTGAGTAATATTCCATTGTGTATATGTACCACATTCTCTTTATCCATTCATCCATCTGTTTAGGTTTTTTGGAGGAAGCCATTTGAGGGGGGAGATGGATAGATAGTTGTCCAATAAAGAAGTGGGGTAATAAATAGAAAGCAGTAGAGGAAAGGAGATTTAAAGATAGGGTGGCCACTGTAGGTGACCCTGGAGTCATCCAGGGCAGTTATGCATAATCTGCTCAAACCAAGAATACGTGTGACCATGTGTGAGCAGGCCCCAGGACTCATCAGCCAACTCCAGAAAAGACCTAGGGCTGGGAACAGTGGCTTCTCAGCGGTCCTTGTCCTAAGGGCAGCTCATACCACAGCAGAGGCTACTGTGCATGCAGAGAATGTATCGACCACTGCCCCTCCTCAGCTGTGGGTCCCTTCCTCCCACACACGCAGCCGATGCCTCTGGAGAGGAC
Organism: Marmota marmota marmota; assembly: GCF_001458135.2. Taxonomy (NCBI): domain Eukaryota; kingdom Metazoa; phylum Chordata; class Mammalia; order Rodentia; family Sciuridae; genus Marmota; species Marmota marmota. Next base: position 310,603 of record NW_026000153.1, read on the forward strand.
AAGAGAAGGACAAGCAGAAACCCAAAGTCCAAAGGACTGAGCCTTTGACAAAAATAGACTCCACATTTACCTCAAAATCCCGTTTAAAACATTGAGTCTGAAGAAATTTACTCAACTGGATTAAAATACAAGGCCTCCCAGGCATCCAGTGACCTTCTCTGACAGCATGCTGCCCCATAAAGGGGGACAAGTGGACACCAGGAAAATGCAGAGTGACTGTGTTCTCCACACCTACGTTCATGATCTGCTGCCCCAACTTTCAAACTCCATGTGGCCAGGAAAGGACACAGCATGTAGCAAACGGGAGCCAGGTAGGCCTTGTGCCTTTCTCTAAGACAGAGAGTCACGCTGGCCCAGGGGCTTAAGCACGGCAGGGGTAGAAACTAAATATACTTTATGTGCTTCTCAGGGAGGAACAAAAGCATTATTCATTTTTTTCATTATAATTTTTTAAAGCTAAAAGCATGATTTAGGAGAAGCCATTTGTGACATTGCTGCATTCAATTACCCAGCACAAATTTGGATAGGCCTGGCAGCTATTTCCAGGCTTCCAAATGTGGGTCATAAATATGCATTAATCAGAAAGGACAATGCAATCAAGTGGTTTCACATCATCTGTCATTTCTGTGAAGGGCACTTATTAGCAACTGCCTGTTCTGGCAGATTGGGTTTTTATATACAGAAATTAAGCAGCCACAATCCCTACCCTCTTGAAATGTAAACCTGACAATGTTGAGTTGAACAATCACACGCTGATATGACAATTAGTCTCCATCCACCCCACCCCACGCCCCCCCCCCCCCCCGATCCAGCCCTAGGAAGCTCTTTCTCACGGGCACTGAACATGGAATTCTGTACGTGCTATGCTCCCTACCTGGACCTTTTTCTAGATTAAAGTACAAACATGGAACATGGTGTTGGGTTACCTTCTTTCAGGAACTGAAAAGTGGGAAGTTGCTTTTCTTGTACATCAGTGAGGGGGGCCACACGGTTGGACACTTGGCCAATTCCCATTATTCCATCACTTCTTTTCTACCAAACACCTCTGTATTCATCAGGGGCTTTCACTGCTGTGACCCAAATACTTAACACAAACAATTTGGAAGAGCCGGGTGCAGTGGTGCACGCCTGTAATCCCAGTGGGCTGAAGCAGGAGGATCACAAGTTCAAAGCCAGCCTCAGCAACTTAGCTAGACCCTGTCTCTAAAATATAAAAAGGGCTGGGGATGTGGTTCAGTCGTTAAGCACCCCTGTATTCAATTCCTGAAAGAGGAAATGTTTATTTTGATTTTAGAGGTTTCAGTCCATGGTCAGCTGGCTTAGTTGCTTTGGGTCTGAGGTGAGGCAAAAAATCACAGAAGGACATAATGCAGGGAGCTGCTCAGTTCACAGCAATCAGAAAGCAGAGGGAGACAGACAGCAAGGAAGGAGCCAGGGACAAGATATAGCCCCCTGGGGCACACCCCCAGTAACCTACTTCCTAGAATCATGTCCCACTACCTATCATTTCTACCACCTCCCAGTAGTCCATTGAGATAATTAATACATTAAGTGGATTAATCCACTGGTGAAGTTAGTTCTTGTAATTCAGTCATTACTAAAAGCCTCACTTCTGAATATTGCTGCGCTGGGGACCTAGCCTTCAATGCATGAGACTTTGGAGGACTTTCCAGATTCAAAACATAAATAAAAATCCCCATTTTAATTTAGCATAGTAGTGTACCCAGCATTTTTAAAATTTACGTAATATAGAGGAATGCATTACAATTCTTCATACACATATAGAGCACAATTGTCCATATCTCTGGTTGTATACAAAGTATGTTGACACCAATTCATGTCTTCATACATGTACTTTGGATAATGATGTCCATCACATTCCACCATCCCTGCTAACCCCCTGCCCCCTTTCTTCCCCTCCCACCCCTCTGGCCTATCTAGAGTCTATTCCTCCCATGCTCCCCCTCCCTACCCCACTATGAATTAGTCTCTTTATATCAGAGAAAACATTCAGCATTTGTTTTTGGAGGATTGGCTAACTTCACTTAGCATTATATTTTCCAACTCCATCCATTTACCTGCAAATGCCATGATTTTATTCTCTCTCTCTATTTTTTTTTTGCTGAGTAATATTCCATTGTGTATATATACCACTTTTTTTAATCCATTCATCTACTGAAGAGCATCTAGGTTGGTTCCACAGTTTAGCTATTGTGAATTGTGCTGCTATAAACATTGATGTGGTTGTGTCTCTGTAGTATGCTGTTTTTAAGTCCATTGGGTTTAGCCTGAGGAGAGGGATAGCTGTATACCTAGCATTTATAAAAAGGCATTTCTCAGTATTACCTGCAGGTAGAGGTGGAATATGACATAGTTCTGACCAATGAAATGTAAGTGAAATCACCAGACAAGGCTTCTGAGAAAGCAATTTTTAAAAGGGCTAACTCGGTTGTCATTTAATTTTGCCATTTCAATCTACTGGCTTGGAACGCAGATGAGCTGCTGGGTGTACAGCAGCCATGAGCTGCTGGATGTGCAGCAGCCATCTTGTGACTATGAGGAGTCAATTAGAAAAAACAGAAGCTGTATTTTAGGGGTGGCTAATCAGAATGATAGAAAGACACTAGGTTCCTTTGAAATGTTAAGAGAGGAAAATAAAATTGCTATTTGGTTAAGCCCCTGTCATCAGATTTCTATTACCTAATTCTTTTTTTTTTTTTAAGAGAGAGTGAGAGAGACGGAGAGAGAGAATTTTTTTTTTTAATATTTATTTTTTAGTTTTCGGCGGACACAACATCTTTGTTTGTATGTGGTGCTGAGGATCGAACCTGGGCCGCACGCATGCCAGGCGAGTGCGCTACCGCTTGAGCCACATCCCCAGCCCTCTATTACCTAATTCTATTTCAAATGAAATCCCTAATTGATTCTAAGAATAATATAGATGAGACTACATAAATTAGGGGACCACTGTGATTAGAGCTCAATTTTTGACAGTGTTTTCTTCCTTTTGAGCACCAGTAGTTTGCAGAGTTTGCAGCAATGTTAGCACAGTGGAGTTTTTGCCCTAATTCAATCATAAGCACTTAACAATCATGAAATGAGGGCCTAAGCCACGTCAAATACAGTCTGGTTGCTGTGGGTTCAAGTTTCTGCCTCGTGGTGCTGATGTTCTTCAGGTTAGAGGAAGAAAAGGTGGATAAAGTGATGATGCAAAGGAAAAAAAAAAAACAGATTAAGGGGGTTAGACATGCAGGAGAGATGAGAGACGCTGGCAGATGACACTAAGCCTTCACATAAGACCTCCCTTCTGCTATGCATCAGTCTGCTGGGCTACTACAACACAACGCCACAGATTAGGTGTCTTAAAGAAAGAAATTTATTTTCCATGGTTCTGGAGGCTCAAAGTCCAAGATCAAGGCACCAGTTAGTTTCTGCTGACCTTGAGCTCTCTCCAGGAGGACAACCGGGTGCACTGTTATCTATTGCTACATGACAAATTACCCCATATTTAGCAGCTTAAAGCAATGAACACTTATTATCTCACAGCTATTGTGGGTCTGGAATCTGGCTGCAGCTCAGCTCAGTGTCACTGGCTCAGGGTGTCACTGGTAGCCCCAGTCAAGGTGCCCTCGAGGGCTGGAGTCACCTCAGGGCTTGATGGAGGAGGATCCCCTTCCAAGTCTGCTCACATGGCTCCCGGTGGGGGCTCAGATGGCTGTTGGCTGTTGGCCCAAGACTTCTATTTCTTACCAAGTGGGCCTGTCCCAGGGCAGCTCACAGCACAGCTGCTTGCTTCCTACAGAACATGGAACGGGTCAGAATGCGCGCAGGATGGAAGGTGGCTGAAATGGAAGCTGTGTTCTTTAACCTATTCCAGGGAGTGACATTACATCACTCTTTCTTAAGACTTTTTTTTTTTTTTAAGAGCCTTTTTAGATTCACAGCAAAATTGAGCAGAAAATAGGGGAGTTCTCACCACCCCCTCTCCCTCCACACACCAGCAATATCCCGCACTAGAGCGGTGCATTCGTTATAGTTGGTGAGAAACAGAAACTCCAGTGGTCCATTTTCAGAATATAGTATTTAGCCTTAAATGTGAAATTGGGATGTAAAATACAATCGTAGCCATTTTAACTATAGCTCTTTCTTTTGTCTGCCTCAGTTTTTGTTTGTTTGTTTGTTTTTGGTACCGGGAATTGAACCCAGAGACACTTAACAGTTGAGTCACACCTCCAGCCCTGTATTTTATTTAGAGACAGGGTCTTGCTGAGTTGCTTAGGGCCTTAATAAGTTGCTGAGGCTGGTTTTGAACACGTGATCCTCCTGCCTCAGCCTCCTAAGCCACTAGGATTACAGGCCTGAGCCACCATGCCCAGCTGCCGGCCCTAATTTTAAAATTAGCCCATCATGTAAATTGTAATCCCAAACTACTCCTATCAGAGCAAGGGGCAGCACTGCATTAGGGGTAAGAATAGGCATACTGCTCGCCCAAGAGTGCTTGCTTGCAGACTTTGTTCAGTAGCATTCCCTTCTGCAGAAGTACAGTTTGCCTTAAGGAGTAACTTTAGATCACGTGCCTGATTTCTTGTGGTACCTATTTCTAACACAACACTGACACATCATTACAAACCACATCCACAGCTTATATTAGGGTTCACTCTGTGTTCTATGTTCTATGGGTTTTGACATGTATAATGATATGTATCCACGTTTACAATGCAAAATTTGTTTTTGTTTTGGGGAGAAAATCACTTTATTCTAATTAACTCACAAAGAATAACATCAAAACAGATGGTTTAAGGAAACTGCACAAACATTGGTCCAGCCCCAGATCCTGCATCAACTTGGTGAACTTCAATACAGTTAGAGAACTCTTGCATTGCCATTCAGAAACAATGAAGCTATTAAAAGAGGTCTAACTTATTGTTTTACATTTCCTACTTTCACTACCAATTACATTTTTATGCTGACGGAACTTGGTCATCAGAGCTGATTTTCTACTTCTTCAATTTGAACTTCTAGATTAGACTAATCCATTTGCATTTCTGCACTGTGCCGGCTCCTCATTGAAACCCTCACAGAGCTTAACCTCACCCTGGTTCTGGGTACACTCCAAAAATTGTTTTCTCTCCTAAAAGCGAGGCCCACCAGGTTGCTGCTGCTGTTCTGGCTGGGTTCCCTGAGGCTCCCAGTAAGTGATGTCAGCATTATTTCCTCCACTGAAGCCCCAGTGATGTAATGGCCCAGTGTGTGCCACACCACAGAGCCCACAGCCACACCAGCTGCAGGGGTTGCCATCTGAGCTATCAGACCCAGCTGCCAGGGTGCAGCAGCAGGTGAACCAACTGCAGGTGGTGGGGATGAACCACTGGTGCTGGCTTGGGTATAGCTGTCATCTGAGGGACCTACTAGCCAGGGGACCATGTGGGAAGTGTGGCTCTGGATTCCATATGGCATTCTAAGTATGTGGTGGCTCAGCATCTAGAAATGCCTATCATGCATTATTTCTAGTCTCACTATTCTAAAAAGTCCCCTGTCCCATCTATTCATTCCTCTCCTCTATCCCCAACCCCTGGCAACCACTGATCTTCTCACTGTCTCCAGTGTTACCTTTTCTAAATGTCATATAGTTGGAATCATACAGTATATAACCTTTTTATATTGAGTTCCTCCACTTAGTAATATGCCTTTAAGGTTCCTGCATGTCCTTGTGTGACCTGATAGCTCATTTCTATTTGGTTCTGAATAACATTCCATGGTCTAAATGTGCCATAGTTTATCCATTTACCTACTAAAGAAAAACTTAGTTGTTCCTCAGTTTGGCAATTATGAATTAAGGTTTTCATGTGAATATAAGTTTTCAACTCCCTTGGGTAAATACCAAGGAGCATTACTGCTAGATTTTATGGGAAAATAAATTAGTTTTGTAAAAAACTACCGAACTGTCTTCCAAATATTCCAAATTGCTTTCCCACCAGCCATGAACAAGAGTCCCATGTTACTCCATACCCTCACCAACATTTGGAGTTGTCAGTGGTTGGTAGTTGAGCCATTCCAATTAGTGCACGGTGGTATGTTATTTTAATTTGCATTTCTCTAATGATATATGATACTTAGCTTCTTTTCATATGTCATCTCAACCCTTCTGCTGCCCAGCCCACATTTTCAAGGGTTATAGTTTGGATATAAGATGTTCACCAAAAATCTCATGTTAAATAATGCAGGAATGTTAGAGGTGAAATGATCATGAGAACTATGACTTCATTAGTGGAGTGACCCATTTGATGGATTGATAATCCGATGGATTATTTCCTCCAGGTGAAGCATGGCTGGAGAAAGCAGTCACAGGGGGTGTGCCCTTGGGGAATATATATCTTGCCCCTGGCTGCTCATGCTCTCTCTGTTTCCTGGTAACATGAGCTAATTGCTTTCCTCCCTATGTCCTTCCACCTTATCTCAGGCCCAGAGCTATGGAGTCAGCTGACCAGGGACTAAACCTCTGGAACCAGGAGTCAAAACAAACTTTTCCTTCTCTAAGGCTCTCATCGGTTATTTTGGTCACAGAGACAAAAAGTTGACTAACACTCCAGGGGAGGAAAAGAGGGATTAGTTGCTGAAGGATATAGAGTTAAATTTCTTTAAAATTTGTTTTACAAAAATGTTATGGTTTAGATGTGGTATCCCCCAAAAACTCATCTGTGAGACAATGCAAGGTTTGGAGAAGAAATTATTGGGTTATAGCCTTAACCTAATTAGTGAATTAATCCCTGATGGGATTAACTGAGTAGTAACTGGAGGCAGAGGAGGTATGTGGTTGGAGGAAGTGGTTTATGGGGGGCACAGCTTGGGTTATATATTTGTATCTGGCAAGTGGAATCTCTCTCATATCACCTTGTGAGCTGCTTCCTTCCCTCTGCCACGCTCTTTCACCAAAATGTTCAGCTGCACCTTGAGCCCCAAAGAATCGAGTCTGCTGTCTATGATTGAGACCTCTGAAACTATGTGCCCTCAAATAACTTTTCTCTTTTACAATTGTTCTGGTTGGATCTTTTAGTCACAGAAGTGAAAAAGCTGACTAAAACAACAAACCAGATCATCTTCATCAATAAAGGTCATATATTTGATATATTAAATACATAACTTCGTTCTTTTTTATACTTTATTCATGCATTTCCTAGAAGTATTGCGAAAATAAGTTTGTAAATAATAAACTTGAGGGGATTTAAAAAACAAAACACTATTTGGTACCCATGTGGGGATCAGAAACAAGAGTATTCATCTTCCAGGGCTTCCAGGGTGCTCACCTGTATATCCTCTAACTGCTGAGATGAGCCACACGGGCTTACTTAGGCAGATGAAGCAATATGCTTCAGTGAGGGCAGACATTCTTTCTTGTCTTGAAAACAAGCCTACAGCTGCTTGGAACATGCAAACTGCTGGGCAGAGAGACCTGCACATGGCAACTAGCCCAGTGATTCCAATTAAAATGCTAACCTCCAACTGGAGGGACCCCTTACACCATAAATAATGTCTCCAGTTGCTTTATATTCTGACCCTACACTGCAACTACATACTAAAATATGCACTAAACATAGACACAAGAAGAGATGGCTGAGCTCACTAATTCATGAAAGCAAATTCCCTAATCTATGTTAGTCCATTGAGAATATGTAAGTCTCAGATCCTCATGGAGATAAGGATCAAGTGACTATAGGATTTGAGGAGAATGAAGAATAATATTTTCCTCTCCTCCAACATTCAGTACCAACTCAGACATAAAACAGAATGGAAACTGAAGTGTCACCTTTATTGCTGTTCAGATTGTGTCTTCAGAACTGAGCTAGTCCCATTTCCCATCCCAGTGTGGACCTTGGATATCCCCTGCCTCACACTGGCCCTGAGAAGTGAGGGAAAAGTGGGGGGCATCCTCACAGCTTTTGGATAGATTTGCTCTTCTTTGAGAAAGATGAGCCAGTTTAGGTCACCTGCCATAAGATGAGCAAGGGCCAAAATTTTAAATTGACTAAAAATGCAAGATTATGTTATTGCAAAGTTAACAAGAAAACTAATTTTCATTCAGTTTGGACTATCTAAAAAGCACAAAAGTTTAAGGTGATGACATTTATTAATGTGCCCAGTTGGCTGCACACTGAAACAGGTAGCTCCTAATGGCTTCTGTTTCTCTCTAATACCTCCTGTTTCTCCCCCCCACCCCCCATCAGAGTGGAATCTTAGCAGTTTCCATTAAGATCAGGGTGGGCAGGGGATAGAGGCCAACAGGAGTGCCTCAGTTTGCATGCTGTTGACATTCATATTAACACAGAATTTTATTGAAATTCTTTCCTCCTCTGGAAAAGGAGGAAAGGATGTGCAAGAGGCCAGGACATTATCTGGCAGAAGTTCCTCCATAGACAAATCTAGGCTGGAGGAAAAGAGCTTCCCCTGCACTAGCAGCAAAGCTAGCCAGAGAAGTGCCAAACCCCACCCAACAGCCTGGAATGCCTACCCTCAGTAGATCATCCCATGTGTGAAAGGCAGGCCAAACCTGCACCAAGTAAAGAAATTCAAAAATTGGAGGTAGGATGCAGTGGTATAGCACTTGCCTGACATGCACAAAACCCTAGGTTTGGTCCCCAAAATGAGAAAAAAAAAAAAAAAAAAAAACTTTTACTGACCCTTTACCATGCACCAAGATCCAGGCCAAGTTCTGGGAATATGGAGATAAATTCATACTCTAGGTGACCCCAGGAAGCTACAGCTGGGGTAAGTCCCATTTTGAACACTAAAGAATCTTAGGTATGAATATTTAACTAATTTGGGGAATAAATGCAATTTTTCCCCTGGAGTTATCTCCTTTATTCAAATATATTCTAGGCACTACTCTATCTTCTTGGGATTCAGTAGAGAAGGAAATAGAGTTCTCATGGAGCTCACTTTATACATACACTCATGATAACTCTGCTTTTGGAGAACACCCTAAGGTTAAGTCTACTTCATCAGAGAAAATCCTGGATAATTAAAGTCCTTTCTATTCTACTATTCTAAATTTTTCTTTAACTTTTGGCTGCTTTGATTCTTTGTTCTCCTAAGTGTGATATACTCCTAGCTTTCTGCATGAAATGCTAGACTCAGCTTAGGAACCCTCTCTTTCAGGAAGCCTCCTCCCATCCTTTGCAGGCTGGGCTCAGTGGCTGATCCTGTTCCCTCAGGACGGTGCTCAAGCTTCTACTAGCATGTAAATCCTCACTTCAGGGCAGGGGCAGTTTCTCACCAAACTTTATAGTACCAACACCAATCACAGTACCTGGCACACAAAAGGCATTCAAATATTCATTGCCCTGGGCAATCCTTCTGCCCAAAATGATCTCAAGTGCTGCAGTCCTTAGAAAACCTCAAATCTCAAAATTCCAGGGACAGAGTAAGGGTGAAAGAACATGTAAGAGTAGTTGGTGCTAGGGATGCTGTCCAGTGGTGCCTTGGTGGCTTGCAGACCACCCTGAAGAAGGAGATGGACACTTGGTTTCTAGGACTGCTATCATTGACCTCCTGCCTCCCACTCCTAACCTCTCCACTTGGCTTTCCTTCCAGTGAATTTCTACTTTGGCATAAAAGGTAAGCCCTTTGGGTGACATGGGCATGAAGCTTTGATTGTGCAGATTCATCTCTCTCAGGTTTACAAATGTCCAGAGAAAGAGTCCCTACATACAGGGAAAGCATGACTATGTGTTCACCTTTATATTCCCACTGCCTGCTGCACTGCAAGGCATGAAGACAATCACTAATTTAGCAGTTATCTATGGAGAGCTTATTAAGTGCCAGCAAGTGCCTTCCATGGTAAACATGGGAAACAAGCTCCTCTGAACAGGGCTTATAGGAGATGTCAATCTTAACTCCTGGAAGACACAGCTGGCTCCTTTCTTACTACCCCATACCTCCCACTCCCAGTCATTGTGTTATTTTCCTAGGCTGTCTTAAAAAAGTACCTGGTGACTTGGAAGCACAGAAATATGTTACCTTCATTTGGGTGGCTCTAAGTCCAAAATCAAGGTGTCAGCCCAGACCAGGCTCCCTCTGAAATCTGTTGGGGAGAATCCTTCCTTGTCTCTTCCCAGTTTCCAGTGGTGGCTGACAATACTGAGGCATTCCTTGGTCTGCTGCAGCATCACTCAGATCTTTGCCTCTGTCCTCACATATTCCCCTGTATGTTTGTCTTCACGTGCATTTTTCTCTTGTTATAAGGACCCAGCCCTGTTGCATTAGAAGAGTCCACCCCAACGACCTCATCTTGACTTGATTGCATCTGCAAAGATGATCCAAATAAGATCACATTCACATTTCCAAACTCACGGGTGCTGGAGGTTAGGACTCCAACATATTTTTTGGAGAGGAGGCACAAAATTCAGTCCACGACGCTCATATTCTGTTACCTAGGCAGCCAGACAATGGAACTGTTTAATTTTCTGCATTCAAAACACACCGCTGCTCCTCCAATCCGGACAGCCAGAGGTGCTGTGGGGGCAAGATAGTTAGACCTTGGTCATCATTATAAGCCGTTTGTGAGTTTTCTAGGCACTTGGAGTCTTCACTTGCCCCACTCCTCGCCTAGAGAGACCCCACCCCCACCTGATTTCATAGTTCCTCTAACGGAAGCCAAACTTCTGTTACAGGATTAGGCAAGAGTTTTAAGCCCAAATGGGTGTGGCTGAAGACTTTAAGAAGAACGAGGGGAGGAGCAGGCAGAGATACCAACATTGAGTGCCAGAGCTTCCTCTAACTTTCAACCAGGTAAGGGGACGTCCCAGCCAGTGAAGTGTCTGGGGCAAATGTCCCCGAACTCGCAGACTCTGCAGACTCAGGGGTCCGGGGCGGAGAGACCAGGAGACCGGACCCGGGAGACCTGGACAGGGCCGGGCCGCTTCCCGGCCACTTGGGTTTCCGCTCCCCGCAGGCCGGCAGGGGGCGCGCGAGGGCCTAGGGCCCGGCTGGCCAGGCGGGGTCCCGGGGCGGGAGGGGCGCTTTGGCAACTTTTTGGTTGGCTGCTGCGCGGATGCGATCGGCCCAGGGCCCTTTTAAAATTGATCTCCCAGGCGCCCTCTCTTTTCGGTCGCAGCACGCTGCTCGGTAAGTGTGTACCCACCCGCCAAGCGTGGGAGCCCGCCACGTGGCTGAGGGTCTCGCCGGCGGGTGGCCCTTTCCCGAGCCCGGGACAGGGGTTCGGCCTCAGCTCGGCGCCAAGGGCGGGGCCCCTGTAGGTGCAGAAGTCCAACAATTGGACTTAACCAAGACCGAGGCGCAGATCCAGGGACCCCCTCCGGGTTTTAAGCGCCCCTGGGGCTCCCGCCTGCCCGGTAGTTGGGGACCGCGACATAGCCTACTTAGGAAATCGATGAGATCTGAGGTCTGAAGCGCTTTAAGTTTCCGAGCAGAACAGTATAATTCCAGTGCTAGCAACAAGCGGAGGTAATTTTGCCCACATTGCCACTTTCCCGCCACAAATGCTTTCCAGTTGCCACTTTGCGGAGTTGTTTGTATTTTTAAAAAGGTTTGAGTGAATCTTCCGGTAGCCGATGACTGCAGTGAGTCAAGCAGAGAGCTGGGAGGTTTCCTGAGGGATCCCACAATTTTCTCCCCCAGATCCACCTGGAGAGGCTGGTGTGCTGCACAGGGTCCCTTGCAAAATGTGCTGGGGGCCAGGCCTGTCTTGCTTGGTCCTATGGAGGGTGGAGGGTGGAGAGGGGATGTGCTTGGACAAGGGGTTAGACACCTAACTTCTGTCCCCAAGATGTAAGAAGCATACAAAGCTGCCCTTGAGAAAGTTTGTCTGAAGGAAGAATTTCCAAGCCTTGGGGCTTGTGTGTTTGTTTTTTTTTTTAAGCATCCTGACAATTCTAAATGTAATGCACTCTAGGGCGCTAAACTGCTGTACAAAAGGATATTTTCTGAATTTGTCAAAAACTATAAAGATCTAAATTTAGACAAGTGAATGAAAGACTCATTGTGTCTGTAATAGGAACCACTTAGTAGTCTTTTGTTTTTGTTTTTCAATGCATATGACATCTTTATTGAGGTATTAATATTCAATTAATTGTGTTTATTTAATGAGTGCAATTCAAGGAATATCAACAGCATTTTGTAAACTTTTCCAGAGAATATTTTGAATAATCAGAAACTACTTGTGTATACTGCTAAAAATAATCTACTGACAACACTAAGTAATGAAAAAATATATGTATAGGGTAACTGACACTCTCATGTATGCCTGGTGCAAAATTAGAATAATCGCTTTTTATTTTAGTCAGCTTTTCATTAGTATTACACACACACCAACTAATTTATAAAGAGAGTGGAATTATTTTGGCTCAGTTATGGAGGTTCTAGTTCTTGATAGACTGGCTCTGTTGTTTGGGGTATGTGGCAAGATAGCACATTATGGCAGTAGTCTTATAAGACTTATTAGTCTTATAAGTCTTGTGTTTGACAGTGTTTGACATGTGTTCCTCAGCTCTGATAGACTCTTACTACCCTTTCAATACGAGGAAGCTGAATGGGACATCAATTTTACTGGTTTGAAAGAGGAAAGAAGGGCAGTGATGTAACCTGTGTTCTAGGCACCTTTTCTTCAGCCACAAATCTAGACCCAAGCAACGAACAGATTGTCAAATAGCCCAGTGACACAGGAACCTCCAATGGGTATTTTTTGTTTTACCATTGATTTAGGTGTTGAGGATTCCTGTTGAACCAAACTAGGTTAACATTCAGTTTGATGCAGGCTGAGAGCCTGGCATGTCAAGGAAGCAGCCCTGAGCCAGTGTCTATTTAAGGATTATAGAAATTGAGCAAGTGCCCAGGACTAGAAACTTCTCAACCCTGGGCTCTCAGCCTCACGGTAAACAAGTTTCATGCTTCTTTTTATTTTAAATCTGTTGTGAAAAGTTTGTTTCAGTTTTTTAGGAGAATACTGTATCCAAGTAGTGTTTGTTTTCTTAACTTAATACTATTGTGTGCTAATGTAACAAAGAGATAAAGTTGGAAAGATGGCAACTGCTAAAGTGAAATTGATTCCCAGAGTATAAGGAACTTAAAATCTTTGGAATTGTCAGGAATTTGGAGACCATAGCTTTGTATTTTATCTATTCATCAAAGACAGCTAGTAGATAGCCACAATACAGGCCACTCTTTAAACAACAAAGCTGGATTATCATTATTATTATTATTATTTCTCCTGGGATTGAACTCAGTGGCATTGACCACTGAGCCACCTCCCCAGCCCTATTTTGTATTTTATTTAGAGACAGGATCTCACTGACTTGCTTAGTGTTTCTCACTTTTGCTGAGGCTGGCTTTGAACTCGTGAACCTCCTGCCTTAGCCGCCCAAACCACTGGGATTACAGGTATGCACCATCATACTCAGTCGGATATTCTTAACATTAACCTTGTTGTTACTTTTTTGCCAGGCTCAGTGGTGATCAAGATCCTGAAGAACAAAAGGTATGGACCAAATGGAAACAATTTGGCTTGAGTTCATAGTGGAATAGAATTCTTGGCCAAGGATGAGAACTCTAACCTGATTGGATATGTTCTGCTCTGATGGGTTAAAGGATTTACCTGAGGCCAACTTGGTATACAGGAATTCAGTAAATGCAGTCACACCATTCCTTTTAAAATTCTGCTTTACACAGAAGAGGGCGAAAGCCTCTAGTAAATGGATTAATGCTTCATCAAGCCAAGAGAGTTAAAATTTTTTGAGTTAAAAATTTTGTGGGTTTTTTGTTTTGTTTTGTTTTTTGCATGTGTGTACACTAAAATGTTTGTGTCAACAATGGGTACATTGGGGATTCTGTTTCTTATTTCTGCAGTTTTTGTAAACATAGTCTGAGGGCTCTGGGGATTTAGCTCAGTTGGTAGAGTGCTTGCTTTGCAAGGCCATGGGTTCGATCCCAAGCACCACACACACAAAAGAACATAGTTTAGATACTACTATATTATTTTATTGATTAGTAATTGCTGACCTAATAATCTACTGTATTTCTTTTACAGGTCTGATGCATGAAAGAATCAGTAAAGCTGTTCAAGTAATAAGGTATATGGCTGTATGGAATAGAGGTTTTGATGTCTTTGTCCCTTTCTTGGTGGTCACAGAGGTGAATTTTGAGACAGTCCTAATTACATATATGAGCATATCTGAGAATTGTACCTCTGCCCTGTAGCTGAATTGGACTCTTAGAGTCATTTCTGTAGAATTTAGTTCCACATTTAGATTTTCTGTTAGCAAGGCTAGTTTGAAACTTGACACAGAATTAACATTAAAGATTGTCTTTATTGTTGGTTCATAGACTCTACAAAGATGACCAAGGCTGGTTCATTAAGATCAGAGCCAGGAGGGGTGGTACACACCTGTAATCCCAGTAGCTCAGGAAGCTGAGGCAGGAGAATCACAAGTTCAAAGCCAGCCTCAGCAACGTAGTGAAACCCTGTCTCTAGATAAATATTTAAAAAAGGCTGGGGTTGTGGCTCAGTGGTTAAGTACCCCTGGATTCAACTCATGGTACCAAAAAGAAAAAAAGATCAGTTAGAATAATTCTAAATTAAATAGCTATTTTAAAACTATCTTAAGAAATTGTTGACTGCTTTAATTTACAAAGTCATTATAAAATTATTCTTACTATTCCAGACAATCATGTGCTTTTATGGTATACTCAATTAGTAGAGGCGTAAATATGGTAGGACTAGAATTAAATTCTAAGATTTACCTCTTACCTGAGCAAAATATCTGTACATCATAGCAAAATTTGAAACTGTCCTCATTGTTGGTTGACTAAAGAAAAGTTTAAAATACTTTCAAAAACTTGGCTTTGTGTGTTTTGTATGCTTCCATCTTTTTTCACAGCCGATCATTTTGGTGATCAGATCTGACCCTCTTGACAGAAAACGGATCAATTGATTCCAAGAACAGGAAGGGGTTGATTGCAAAGGGCTAGGAGGGGATTTTCGAAGTGATTTTTACATCTTGTTCTACATCTTGATCATCTTGGTGATTGCATGATTATGTGTTTGTCAAATATCACACTTAACAGGATGAATTTTACTGAATATAAATTCATACTAAAATAAGCATGACTTTAAAAACATCCTTTCTGGTATCTTAATAACATTTCCAAAGCAATCTATGGGAGAGTGGTTTGGGATCACCATTTAACATGATTTTATTGAGACATTAAGAGCAACAGAAATGCATGAAGATCATTTTTAGGGTATAAGTGACTCATGCACATGATAAATATCAGAGAAAAGTAGGATATTGACACACCCATCCAAGATATGAACTTTACATTTATGGATGATTGAGGCAGCAGCATATACTACTCTACCTGCTCAACAGCTGCACTTTGAATCTCAGCTATGCCATGGCACTTTCACCAATTTGAAAATCCATATAGTCACAATAAGGTAGCGGAAAATGGGGTAAAGATTCTTACCATGTGCCCCAATGCTGTTAATTCTACTTTGGGTTCCTTGAATCCTGATTCCTATATTGACCGGGTTTTCACTCCAAGGAAATTTTTTGTAATGTGAAGGTATGTGAACTGCTTGGTGTGCTCCTCTGAAAGGCTGGTTGAAGCCAGGTGTAGCACATACCTGTAATCCCAGCAACCCATGGGGTGGGGGGAGGGTCTGAAGCAGGAGGATCACAAGTTCAAAGCTAGCCTGGGCAATTTATTGAGACTCTGTTTCAAAACATAAAGGGCTGGAGAGTGTAACTCAGGGGTGGAGTGCCCCAGGGTTCATTTCCAGTACTACCAAAAAGAAAAAAAATGCAGTTTGGAAAAAAATCAATCTTCTTTTCCCCTAAAAAGAAAAATGGGTTCTAAAAAGAAAGATGGGTTCAAACATTAGTTGAGTCATTGTTTTTCCCTATAGGTCAAACTTCTACCCCTGAGCCTGTTGAGCCCTTCCCTGGTGACCAAGGGTATAGAGCTTAGTTTTGTCATCTTGTATGTCTTCCAGAACCCATTGGGGTTCCAGGTTTGATGCATTCTTGCTGTATCCCCACCTCCACCAAATCCATGTCCCTATACCTGAACATGGTTAAAGAGTTAGAATTGAAACCAGTCTTAAAAAGTAGAATGGGGCTCGTTTCCCCAGTGTTATAGATTGAACACTTGAGAAATGCCAAGGCAATAGGTTTTATTTAAAGGATAGAACAGAGACTCCTGAGGGAGTGGGGTGTGTTGGCCTTTTTATAGATTTTAGATTTCCTTTCTTGTGTCCCCTCCTCCTCTTATCTTGCCTATTTGACCAAAAGGGCAGGAAGAGAGCCATCTAGGGGGTGACTTCTTGGGTTGGAAAATGTGATCTTTCCCCTCCCCTGGATGTTGTTAGCAACCAGGTGATGGGGAGTGCTACCTACCCATTTTCTTCTCTTTGATTATCAGCTGCCTGTCCTTTGCCCTCCTCTCACCATCAGTGAGATGGGCTAAGGAGCTGCAGTCATGCATCAGTTCTGTAGGATCAACTTTCCCTCCTTGGCACAGCGTGTGCCCTGTATGTTAAAACAGCTAAGGCAGCAATATACAAATGCCAACATGACTATTAAACCACCAGACTGTCCTTTGAGCTCCAGGGCCCTAACAGAAGAAGCAAGTCTGAAGTTGAATGAAATGTTTTCACAAGATTTATTCATTTCAAATGAGAGACTTGGGCTTGATGATTATCTTTAATTATGATAAAACTGGAATTGGAATACAATTTTTATGCTAAAGGTTATGATTTCACTGAAAATATAAAATCTTTCAGAACTCCAGTCACTAACTTTTCCAGATAGTGACACAACTCACCCAGTATGCCAGTTAACACCATTGATGTGTCATTCAGGTAGGTTGAGATGCATTACTTTGATTTCAAGAAAAGACATACCCCATGTTCCTAAGCACTTGAGTCCAAGTAGATTCTGTTTCTTAAAGGTAAGCAAGTCTTGTAGTTCAAGTGAATATTCCAGACTAAAATACGTGTATTTTTGAGGGTCTTCAGGCCTTAAATAATTATATTCTTGGCAAATATATTAAGTCCTGTTGTAGCAATGACTCCCTCCTTTATGGAGTTTGCGCAGTGATATCCATTGCACAATGTGACATGGAGCTGGTTGGCATGTGCTTCCATTGACTTCTGTTAAAAGAGGTAATTTCACCTTGTAGCTGGGTCAATACAATATCTGAAAGAGTCAATTGTTAGTACAAATAGTGAAGAAACTATTATATCTTATTATACCCCCCAATACCACATTTCCCAAAATGATTCAGGGTCATTTAAAAGCATCTTAAATAATACAGTAATCCATAAGAGAGAATAAAATCCCAGTAAGAAGAGAGCAGGAGTACAAAAGTAAGCCATTGGCCTTTATGTTTTCTGCTCCAGCCAGTTTGGCTCTTGAGCTTCCTAAGGGCAGAGAAAAGAGACAACTGACAAATTAGCCGTTGAATATCACTTCAAAATGGAGGAGGGGAGCAGTCCTTCACATTTGAGGAATCCTGAACCCAAATGAGAACAGGCTCTTTTTCCCTCCTGATCTCAAGTACTTTGAAGAAAGTAGAACAGAAAGGCATCTGGATAAAAGGAGGATCTAGAAAAAGTGGAGACTGATGCATTTGGCTCTAGAGCAGGAAGGTGAGTTGTTAGCTGCCCACTCCGAAGTCTGGGCCTGCTCAGCTGATTGGCCAGCCAAAGTCAGAGGTAAAATGAGAAGCTACTTCCAGGTTGTATGCATGGATAAATAGCCAGACGTGTGTTCGAAAGTCTTATATTTATTTTGTACTCATAATAAAGATTGCCTTTCCAAAATTTACTTTGTATTTATAAACTTAAAATTTCTGCTTCCAATATTTTATTATAAAATTGTAGTTTATCACAATATGGAATTAGGCAACTGTGACTAGAAGGCCCTCTAGTGGAGTTTATCTATACTACAAGGGGCCAATTATCTTGAACCCTCCACTATTGCCACATGAACCTCCATACCAGTCAGTTTCAGAGATAAGAGGTAAACTGTCAAATTAGTTTGATGCATGTCACCTTGATTTGTTTTGGGGAGTAGCAGGATATTATAGCTGATGAATGAAACCTAATACCATTAACATTGGACAAGTTTCCTGACTTGTTACCATACTCTCAGGTAGGTATAACCTATGTGTCACAGGCCTCTCCTAGTGAAGAAATATGTGGGACTTAGGGAATAATTGTCTACAACTGCTCTCCAATACAGCAGCCACCAGTCACATGTGACTAGTCCAAACTGATGTGCTGTAGGTGTGAAAAGTTCAGATGTAAAGAATATATAAAAATTTGGGCTGGGGTTGTGGCT
This sequence comes from Marmota marmota marmota, assembly GCF_001458135.2. Taxonomy (NCBI): domain Eukaryota; kingdom Metazoa; phylum Chordata; class Mammalia; order Rodentia; family Sciuridae; genus Marmota; species Marmota marmota. Next base: position 328,959 of record NW_026000153.1, read on the forward strand.
CAGTGGTAGAGCACTTGCCTAGCATTTGTGAGGCACTGGGTTTGATTCTCAGCACCACATCTAAATAAAATAAAGGTCCATCCATGACTCAAAAAAAAAACTTTTAAAAAAGAATATATAAAATTTTCAATTTTATAATGATTTTAAGTTCCACAATAATTGACTGGGTTGAATTAAATACACTTCAAGTGATATTAATATGATTTGCATTATATTTCTATTGGACAGGATGGGTGTAAAACATGAATCAAAATCATCATGGAAACATGCAAATAGCAACCTACAATGTAATAGGAAGATGTTGCTATACTATACAGAACCTTGAGGAAAAGGAAGAGTAAAATTAGCACTCACAGTGAAGAATTTACCAGGAAGCAGCTATTTTCCCTCCTAAGGACAGAAGTTGCAGAGGTAGGGAGCTCATGCTACTCAGAAGACTCCACATAGAGTCTAGTCTCGCGCTAGAGATTTTAAAGGAAAAAGACTTCAGAATGTATTTATTAAATGCTCCTTCTGTTCTCCACCTGCCCTGCACAAACATTTGTGTGTTCATTGGAGTAATCAAGGGCTGGAGGGTTTGGTAGGCTACATCTAGTCAAATATGACTTCCTAGTAAAGAATCCAGATGAAGAAAGGTTTGGTCTCCTGACCAATTCTTCTGCTGGTGTGTGTGTGTGTGTGTGTGTGTGTAGTAGAGTAGTAGTAGTAATGTAGTAATGGAAGGGGAGAGATTGGAGGAGGTGGCATCACAAATATCACTAGAACTTGTATAAAGTACTCTTTTTTGAAACTACCTTATGTTAGGCAAAATGTTCCACAGAATTCTCTCCTTCCCTTGTTTTCACTTAACTGTTTGCTCTAAAAAAGCAGATCCATGTAAAATCCCAGTGTGTCATTTTCTTGCTACTAATAGTGACTTTTTGTCATTTTGTTTCTTTCTGTGAAGTGCTGAGGATCAAACCCAGGCCCTCACACATGCTAGGCGAGTGCTCTACCACTGCTCTCCCAGCCTCTGTCATTTATTTTTAATAGTAAGTGAATTCCTCCTGTAGTTTTCACATTTCTCTTAAATAATGGTTCTTAATTAGGGGACATTTGTTAGTGTCTGGAGACTCTTGATTGTCACAACTAGGTTGATGGGGCTATGCCGCCAGCTTCTAGTAGGTAGAGACCAGAGACGCTACAAAATATACTACAATGCAAAGGACTGCCCCTGCAACAAAGAATGTTGACCCAGAGTGTCCGTAGTACAAAATTGGGAATCACTGTCTTAGAAAATGTCATTTCTGGGGCTGGGGTTGAAGCTCAGTGGTAGAGAACTTGCCTATCATAAGTGAGGCACTGAGTCCCATCCTCAGCACCACATAAAAATAAATAAATAAAACAAAGGTATTGTGTCCATCTATACCTAAGAAAGAAAGAAAAGAAAAGAATGTCATTTCTTCAAGACCTACCTGTTAAGGTGTTCCTGAGTATGCTATTGGCTGTTTCCCAAATGTGACATAGAAAGCTTCTCTAGACCATGGGTCTTAAGGGGATTTTATTGCTAGTACCATTGTTTTTCATTTCCAGGTGAAACTTACACATCACAGCACTTATAAAATAATAATTGATTATTAGTCTTAAGTCAACATATAAAACTAGTTTTAGTGTTAATTGTTCATAAGTGACCAGCAACTCCCCATTTGCTCATCACAAACAAGTATGTTCTTAGAGTGTTCATGAGGCGAAGCTTGTCCACACTCGCCAAAGGACCACCGTATCTGTGGTCTGGCTGCAGAGTCCATAAGCCACACCCAGGTTATTCTCATGATCTGTTTCTCCAATCAATAGCTTCAGTCCTCACTAGGAGTATTCAGCTCAACCAAAGAACAGTCACCAACTAGCAGAAGAACAAAAAAAGTAAACTCACACTGAAGAATTGAACCAGACATTACTGACCACTCTCCATCTCTCTAATTTTAACACTAACCAGAAGATTCTGACTCATTTTAAATCCCGAAGAACAATAAAACACTGAGTTACTATACTGGCAAAATTAAAACAAGCCTCTTCAAGTTGTCTGGGGGGGGCTCTCTGACTTGGAGTCATCCCCCTTTCCTGCGCTGATGGTACTACCAGGGCCAAGACACACGTAAGCAGATGGTGCTGTTGGCAAGAGGTGATGTCACTGTTGCTCTGGAGTGTAGCATTGGCACTGGCAGACACAGTAGCCATGAGGGAAGTCAGTGGACACACTCAGTGGAGATGGGGCCAGAGTTGCTCTGGGAAGTACTGCCTACCTCTCAGCTTAAAGGTGTCCAAGTGCCCTTCTTTATTGTCTCATTCACCTGGGAATTTTCAATCTTACACTTTCTTGCATAAAAAAAATACAGCACATGGCCTGTGGTTACAAACAGCATGGAAATGAAGACTAGCATGCCAAACTGCTGTGGCTGCGGGGCCAGCATGACGAGGATGAAGTGGATGAGGTCCATAAGATAGTTCAGGGAGCACTGCACACCGTTGACGGCCCCTCGCTCTGCTTCCGGAATGTTTTCCTGGAGAAGCTGGGTCACAGTGAGGTCAAAGGACCAGAGCCCTGCAGGACAGCAATGTAGGGAGAGAATAAACATGAACAGATGTCAGAGGACCTCTGTGAGATTCTGGCTCTGGAATTGATGAGCATTGTTGCCTTGGATAAATGCAACTTCCTGCTGCTCAGTTTCCTTATCTGTGAAATGGGAATATTAAAGGCACTAATGGCTCATTGGAGAATTCCATGAACTTGTACAATAAAATGTAGTGCTGTGCCTGACCACCTGTGCATGGCAGTTACTGTCATAAGTTATGGTGTTATAATTATCTTTTTGAATCACCATCACTACCATTGTCATCAGATGCACAATAACTTCATTTTGGATGTATTTATTTGTGTCCCCTCCTCATTGCAAAAACATGTTTAAGGCAGAGAGCAAAATCTTGAGCTTCAAATCTACTTCCAATTCCAGATTTTCCCTCTTCACACCTGGCTTAGCTGAGAAAGAATTGGGCTCCACTCTTCACCCTGCCCACCACTCTCAAACACCTAAAGAGGACACATTTGAATTTGTTTCAGAAGCAGCTCCAGGATCTGCTGTGTAACCATCAGCAAGGGTAGAAGCCAGCAGTGCTGAGGACAGTGCTGTCCTTCAGTGGCAATATCTCCCCTAGGGGTTCTAGTGCCTGTCCCAGTGGGCCCTGAACCCAACTTCTTCCTGTTCAGTTGGTTTTCCAGCCAACTAGCCTTCTGGGTTCTCCCAGGATTCAGCACTGGCTCTGCAGAGGCCTCCTGGTGCCACTGTCCCAATCCATGGACTTAGCTCTGAACTCAATAATTATTTGGAGGTAATGTACTATGTCCTCCGGTGCCTGCCTTTGCAGAGCACTGTCTGGACCTCTGTCTTCCTGGGCTGCCCTAGCCACCCTGCTGTGGCCACCACCCACAGGCCCTCACCAGTCCCCCATCCTCTTGGGGTGTTCTTACCACCCCAAATGCCTCAATTTCTCTCCAGGCTTTCCTGCCAAGAACCCCATCCTGCAGGGGACTCTGACCCAGAGCTTACCTGTAATATCTCCACACCTGCTGGTCCTTTGCCAGCAGCACTTACAAAGTTAGAAAGTATCTGTAAAATGCTGCAGTGGTACTATGAGAAGTGCTCAAGGAAGCGAGGGCTAATTATGCACTGAGAATTATTTCTAAATTGAGGGCATAAAGAGTTACAGTTCTTAGATTTTAAAAAGCAAAGTGACTTTTAAGCAATGTGCCAAATCTTATTGTAGGCATAGTTCTGCAAGTTAGTTTCCATCAGAGTAGAAACAAGTATCTACTGAACACACACCTAAGATGAGCCCTAAGCTTGGTGATACATGTTGGATACTTATTGTGTCAGGCCACAGGCCACTGCTCCCAGTGAGAGGACCAGTCATCATAGCCCCAGGCCCAACTGCATTAACAAAGGCACAATATATCCTTTGGGGCACTGGTGCTCTTAATGTCTGAAGTTTTGATACCACACCATCAACCCCAAGGTTAAGTGTGACCCCAATAGGAATGAATGTAAAGGGTCCTTGCTGACATTGCATGTGCAGGAGTTGAGAAGCATCCACATCACCTAGCACTGCAATTGCCTGTGTCTCGCTGCCCACCCACACCTCAGCCTCACACAGCAACATTCAGAAAGGCACCAAAATTATAGCTAAAATACGATGATGATGACAACCCAAGATGACAATTAATGTTCATTTCCAGCAGGTAGCTCCCACAGTTGTGAAAACTTTGTGCTAACCACATTGCCTACAGGGATTCTTCAGCACTTGCTCAGAACCTTTCTCATGGGGAAATATTATTATTATCATCCCATCTTGAGATCAGGAAACAGTGACATTGGGAACTTAGGTGTCTTGCCAACATCATCAGGCAGTCTGGCTCCAGGTCCTGAGCTGTATTGCTCATGAGTGCCAAGAGGGTTCTGTGTCTCTGCAATCCTCATCTGGGGTACAACAAATAGACTTGCTATTGGCATAGGAAAAAGGCCAAGGTTCTCTCACACAGGACGTGTGTCCAGATGGCAGGCTCCTCTGAAGCAGTTTCATGTTTTCCAAATGTGATCATTTCCTTTGTATGAGGAAAGCCCAGTGATCCTGGTAGACAGGATCCTTTTGAAGTAAACAATCATAATATAATATGAATGACACAAAGCTTAAGGGGCCAATCTACTCTCAGTTATTTGTGCAATGAAAGGGTAGATGTGCAAATCAAACACACTAATGAAAGACAATCCACTCATCAGGTACTTCGTTTAAATATTTTAGAGCTCAGGCAATCTCTACATGAAAGAATGGGCTTCTAAATCAGTTATTTGGAACTAGGAACATGTCTTTCTCCTGTAAATACATTACATCAGAAATGAGATTCCGAGACTAGCCTGTGATCTTTATAGTCTCTTGAATTGGGCCTTCGGAATCCTCATTTCCTCTCATCCACACTTTTATAAAGCAACAAGTGCTGAATATGATAGTACACGCAAGTATCCCAGAAATTCGGGGGGCTGAGGCAGGAGGATTGCCAAGTTCAAGGTCAGCTTCAACAATTTAGTAAGGCCCTAAACAACTTAGTGAGATCCTGTCTCAAAAGAAAAAATAAAAAGGACTGGGTATGTTGCTCAGTGGTCAGCCACCCCTGGGTTCAATCCCCAGTACAAAACAAAAACTCAAGAGATTCTAGGTATCCATGGTACATCCTCTCAATTACATGATCCTACCCCTCAGAGGTGAGCAGATGATGCTCTGAGGCCCAAGAGGGCAAAGACCTTGCTTTGGCACAGTGGTTGCAGTGGTGAATGTAGCGTGGGAAGGGTGGTTGGATGAATGGGGAAGACATGCTTGGTTTTTGATCCATACCATCCATCACTTGCCATCACACTTTCCCCTGGCTCTGAGCTGTGCAGCCAGGGTGGGGCCTCAAAGGCGTACATTTGAATTTGGAGCAAATTGGGCTTGAGCAAGAAGTGGTGCTTTCCAGGTAGAAAACCAATCATGGGAATTTTGAGATGAAGAACAAGGTCCCAGATTCTTCCCAGATGAGAATCTGCAGGTCTGACTGATCACAAGAGCCAGTGTGCTGTTAAGAAGTTTCTGCTGCCATCACAACTGATCCCCAGCAGGTCATTTTTGGGGTTGTCAGGCATCAAATGACAATTTTTTAAAAAATGTTTTAATAAACACTTTAGCCATGTTTTCACTACTAGATAAGAATGGCATATGGTAGAAATCACATATGGTAGAGATATGGTAGTGACAGAGCTCAGAGATGAAGTACTTGTGGCAGACAAACCTATAGGCACTCAAACTCAGACACCCCATCTTTGGGAAAGGATTATACTGCCCTCCCCAGACAGCTAAGGAATGCCTTTGTCCCAAGAAATTGCCATCTTTCCTCTTTCCTCATCCCCTCCGCAAAGAAAGGATCCAGGTCCAAACACTACAATCATGCGGACACTAGCGATGGCATTTACATGTTTGACACCCAGGAAATAATTATAATATTTTCGCTTCTCCAAATCTCTATCTCCAAGTTTTCAACTTTCAGCCTTGTCTCAGCACCACCATGCCCCAACCTGGAGCAGGCATCCCTCTCTGGACATGTCTTGCTTGCTCATCTGAGATCTTCAGTTGTGCCTCCCTGTAGGATGGCTTCCCCAGCTCTCAAGACCAGTTTTGGTGTTCCTCCTATTGCTCTCAATCTGTCTGTCCTTCCCTACCTCTATCTCATTGCCTATCCTTGGCTGCTTACTGTTCCCTCACCCAGGCTGTAAGCACCATGACTAAAGCACTGTCTGATTAAATCATTCTTGGTTTCCCCCCCTCCGCCTCCGCATTCTGGTCCAGTTCTTATCACTAGAACTCATTCTTAATGAATGGATGATGAAGACTTACAGAAGCATAGAGATGGGACAATCGCACACTTCTAAGATTATCTGGCAACATCCCAGCCTTCAGAAACCCACACCATGCATGACCCACTACTCACCAATTCTGGCCAGGATCACACCAGAGAAGAGCAAGATAATGGAGACGTAAGACTCTGGCTGCTCAAGGTCCTGCTGCCCGTCGAACAGAACAGTGCTGTTGGTCCAATGAATGGAAGAACGGTCCGGGAGGATGGGTTGGTTCAGGTTTCTTTCAAAAGGGTAAATGTGCACTTGGTCATCTTTTAGTAACTTGGGACTTGAAGAAGAGTTCTTGCTCAATGGAAGTGAGGAAACGGCCGTATCAAAGGGACTTCCAGGAGCGAAGACAGAAAACACGCAGAGCGTTAGACAACCTACGTGGAGCCAGCTGGATATGACTCCTGTGGTGACCAAGCCATAATGCCCCCGGAGCCAGGTGAAGAGAATTGTGCCCATCAGGCCAGATAAAGCCGAAAGGGCCGTGAGGATGCTGAGCAGGAACCCTCCTATGCCTTGGGTGTAGGCATAGCCTGTGGTGATGCAGTCAAACCCCAGCACGGTCATGTAGAGGAAGGCCAGGCCCAGGCCAGGCAGGAAGATGGTCTGCCGGCAGTAGGTTTCCCAGCCCTCCCTGCACGTGTGCAGCAGCCTCTGAGTGTTTCGAAGGCAAAGAAGAAATCTTTTAGTTGTGACCCATTGTCCTTCAAGGTGAGACCTGCAGTCTTTTGGTTCTTTTGAAGTTCCAGGCTTGTTGATAAATCCATCACTGGTTTCCCAAGAGTCTATTTCACCTAAAATAAAATCCATATAACTTAAAGTCAATACCTGGGTCCCCTCAGCCCATCCCAACCTCTGCTTTTTATTGGATACTTCCTGTGCACACTGGTGGCTTCCTGTCCCCAACCACCTGTGTCTCTGCCTGAAGACCTCTCTCCAGCCACTGGAACAGGAGGGATAGGCTGTAAGTGCTCTGGGGACAGCTCTCAGCCAGTGAGGGATACCCCAGCTTCCTTGCCTTTGCTTGGACAATTTGAAGGAACATTCCTTGTTCCCCAGTTGGACTGAGCCCAAATCTCTCAGTAGTAATCTCTGGGAGCCTCCTTTCCCCTTCCTGTCTTACTTCCCACCCCTCAGCATCCTTCCGGAGGTCACATTCCAAAGAGATGACTCTCTACTCCAAATCTGTCTCAAGAGGCACTTGAAAGAAACCCACAGGACACACTATCCCATTAGGAAGGCAGGCATTGATGGGGACAGTGGGTATAGGGGAGGGTGGGAGAGCAAATTTCACTTGCTTGAAACTTGGTAATGAGCTCCAGAAAAAGTGATAGGTACCTCCTTTGATTACTTTTCTGAAGAAACAGGTACTTATGATGGGAAAATATATATATATAAATACCTTTTGGTCTTCCAGGATATATCAGACAATGATATAAGCAGATTAAACTATTGGTGAGAGACTGACCAGTCCTGCATAGGGCTGGAGGGGCCCAGTAGGGCTCTGAGGGGAGAAGGGGCAGGTGAGCCAAGTCTATTCCAGATCAAGACTCAAGGGAAAGTGAGTCTTTTCCTCACAGAATGGAATTTTTTGCCAAAGGAGTTTTATTTTTAAAGATGACAAAATAACAAGAACAATGAAAACATAGCTAAATTGACTGAAGTTCTCCTATATGCCAGTGAGTTTAATAATGCTTTGCATCTATTTAATTGTACAACATCCTATCAAATAAGTTTTATTATTGTCCTTGCTTTATAGATAACAAGACAAAGAATATGAATAAATTAAACTTGCAAAGTCACACAGGTAATACACGGGAGATGAAAGGATGTAGTTCTATCGATTTGTATCTACCTGTCTAGCTACTCACATACCCATCCATTCATCATTTAAGTATGTACATCCATCTATCTCTTCAAATATATACATTTTACTCATGTAATGGGATTGGTGAGATTTAGGTACAAAACAACTTGAGAGAAAAGAGAATTAACGATAATTAATTAATGATAATTAAGAAAGAAGAACTGCGGTCAGAAGCCATTACTAAACTGCCTTGTACCAGGCAGATGGACAACCTTGTCAACAGGCAGGGATGGCTCTCACTTTGGGAGAATGAGGTCATATCTACTGGTAGGTTTTCCTTCCTTTCATTCTCATCATACTGTTGGGGAATTTCTAATTTAAAAAAAAAACTATGGGAGCAGGATTGACAGTTTATCATATTATCCTTACCAAAGATTAACCCATAGCTTTTGACACATTTGCCTTTTTCAATTTAACATCCCTGGGGAAGATGTGCATGAGTGAGATGAGAAGGAGTAATTTGCCCTCTGGGACCTTGGGATAGGTTGTACAGTTTTTACACTGTACAGTCCCATGGGGGTGCTACTTACAATGGAGTCTCTCTGAATGGAACCCTGGTGTTATGCAGTACACAACTTGTATAACTGTATAAAGCAGCCCTGCCTGTCCCAACCAATAAGATCAGCCAAGTGAACTATACAACCAATGGCATAGCTGGAGACTGCTCATTTGTCACTGTTTGGCACATTTGCCAAGAAAATGTCAAGATTAGGATCAGACATTAAGTTCTGAAAAGAAGAAGTGAAACACCAAGAGAGGGGAAAAAAGAACAAGAGCTCTCTCTGAGTTTGCATTACCTTGAACATTCACAGCTTCCTGTTGCTTTTCTAGGAAGGGCTTCCCTGTTTGTTGCTGGGGTTTTACAGCCAATTGGGGAACTAGTTGATAAACCCTAGACAGAAATAGAAACTCTACAAGAAGTGAAACCAAGTTCCATCCAAGAATGAAACCACAACCGATCACATGAGATGCCCATGTCATCACCTGGCCCACAGACAGGGGAGCAAATATATTGATGATCTGGTCCAGCCGCCGGACTGCTGCATTCATCCCTGTGAGAGGAAGGAAATATGGCAGGTCAGTGGATGACTCCTTCTTTCCAGTCAATTGACCACACGCACTTGCTGGAGTTGCCAGCCACGCCCTGGGTGGATGATATTAACAGCAGGAAAAGATCCCTTTGGCTGAACTATAGCAATACGATTCTCAACCTGAAAAAAAAAATGTTAAGATCAGTTCTATTGGAACTTGAGCAGTTAACAATTAATAAAATCAGGACTAGAGAGACTAGGTTACTTGGAGCTAGTTATTCTACCCCCCATCTCAGCACACTTTCCCATCATACCCCACTATCTTAACAACAATAATATTAATAGCCACTGTCACAGCTAACGTGGTGACAGGGAAGAGTGGTAATCGAAGGAGGACAGAAGGAGGAATGAGTTGAATATTTACTCTGTGCCACAAAAATAGTTCCACGCCTTCTACCTGTATTCATCTCATTTCACCCTCATCACAACTCTAGGAGGTAACAGTATTTCTCTTTTGCAAATTAGGAAACTGAGACACACAGGGGTGAATATATTTGCTCAAGGACACAGGAGGAAAATGATGGAGCTGAGACTCAAACCCAGGCAGTCCGACTGCAAAGCTTATTCTCTTCCCTCTTCTGCTATCACTGAAGAGTTCATTTTAATAATTGTAATGAACTTGAACCAGAATCCATGCTTTTCTTAGATTTCCTTAAAATTAATTAACAGAGAACAGGGAGATTTTCTTTACCCAGAGATGGAGGACACCTCAACACGATGTCACCCAGTTCCACTCGCCTGGCTGTTTTATTTTGGGTGTTGTTATTTAAGCCACAGTACATCCAAAGAAGTGCAGTTTAAAGGAAAACATGATTATAAGGGGCTTCTACTCTGCATGAGGCATACATTTGAATCGACTCCTCCTTAATAGCTTTCTTTATCTTGGCCATCAGCACTCGTACACATTTCCTAGCAGGGAGTTTCAACTGCACAAATACAGGGTAGACTGAGGTCTTTAGCTTGAAGTCGGCAATTAGAATATATCACAATGTGAGGGACCCAATTTTTGTAAATGGGGAAAAAACAAAGAAGGCATCCAATTATCCTTTTGAATTCCTTCACTGGAATATCAATGCTGACCAACAATCACACTGGCAGATACTGTTTGTCTTGTTGTCTGCTTATCACTAGATGGAATTAAGAAATCTTTTCATTCATTTATTTTCCAGGTCTAAAATTGTCAAGGAACTTGGTGATGAACTTGCAAATGGAAGACTTCTTTCCTGAAGGCACAGTCTATTTCTTTCAACAATAACAATATCAACCATTTCTTAGGGGCTTCCTACATGCAGATACAGGGTTAAGTGCTTTTCAAACCCTGTGTCCTCCAGAATGCTCCGTGTATGTGTACGTGTGTGTGTGTGTGTGTGTGTGTGTGTCCCACATCCTACAGATGAGGAAAGTCAAGACTAGAGAAGTACAGAAACTTGCTCCAGGGGAGGCAGCTAGCTGGGAAGAGGCATACCTGGTTTTAGCTGAATTTGAACCCACCTCTGTGGGCTCCAAATACCATTCTCTTACAGGCTATCATTCTGCCTCTCTCAGAACCCCAAATAGCTCTCCAATTCCATTTTTCAGAAGATCGGAAGACTGGTAAGACGTAGGATGGGATTGCTCACCAGCCAGCTGGCTTCCATTGCCACCTGTGAGGCTCACAATCCAGTCCCTCTGAATGGTGATGGTCAGTGCTGTGCCAGCCAGGTTCGCCACAGCTGCCAGGGTGATCAGCACTGTGTAGCAGGCCACCTGTGGGAGGAAGGGGACTTCAGAGCTCAAGAATACTTCTCCAACCCACAGCCATACACAGAAGTTATTTATCTGGCAGCTTGAGGATCATCTAAACGAGCAAAGAGACCTGTGGGAGAAAGAGGCTCAATGCAAGTTGGAAGCCAAATGTGTGCTAACGCTAAGCATTTTCTCAGCCCGTTACAGATCAGATGCTAATTTGTACCTTGCAGACAGACTCTGCTGTTATATTGCTTCCTGTCTGTGAGATTTGGGCTTGATTCACAAATTAGGGGCAAGGAGAGCACTGATGGAAAGATGGTCTAGATCTCAAACCAGTGAGCAGGGATGTGCAGAGACGACTCCCTAATGGACATCCTTGTCTATGACTATGACATTCGCTCTTATGGCGTAGGAGGGAGAGACACTCACAGTGAACCAGCCGTGCCAGATTTGTTCCATCTCCCTTCGGTAGGAGAACAGGAGCATGAGGAGCACACAGCAGGCGGTGACAGAGGCATTCTGAATGAAGAGCGAGGCATGAGCAACTGTGAAGGGAAATGCCCGGGGGCCCAAGATTTACTTTTGGCATTAGGACGCAAGTCACAGCTATGTCACCATGTAATGCAGAGCAATTACATCTGACCAAATCCCTGGGCCAACCAGGCTTGTAATTTCCATCAGCAATTGCAGGCTTAGGTAGGAAGCAAAGAGCAGGCTCAGTGCTCAGGACAAGCAAAGCCTTTGTGACCAAAAGACAAAATGCCGAGCTTTGCAAGTGAATGAAACGTACTTTGAGAGAAAGGTGATATGAAAAGCCAGATTCCAGATAAATTAAGAAGCTTGATTTTTTCTATTGCTTCATTTGACTCTCTTGGATTTCACTTATGGTTGAAGCTATCCAATGGGTCTAAGGAGCAACACTACAGATTTTAAGTAAATCAGGCTTAAACACATTAGTGTAGTTTTTGCAAACTCATTTCCAATTCTCCAAGAGATAATGAAAATAATCATGTTGACTAGTCATCAAAAGAACAGGACAACTTGGGAGACCCAACATTTTTATTGGGCAAAGAGGCCTAAGAAGGTATTATAGGCAAAAGTTTAAAGTTAAAAAGAACATCTATGTTTGAAGAAATAAGTATCCACATTGATTCCTCGCTTAGATGGATTACCTCATATAAAAGATATTTTTCACACATAGAAATTGCTTTTACCAAAAATAGCACAAGTTTTATTATGCATAGGTAATACCAGAATATTAAAAAGCTATATCTGGGGATATAGCTCAGTTGGTAGAGTCCTTGCCTTGTATGAACAAGGCCCTGGGTTCAATCCCCAACACCACAAAAAAAAAGAAAGAAAGAGTCATTGTAATGTTTTGAGCAACTAATAAAAAAATTAAAAATTAAAAAGAAAGAAAGAAAACAAGCATGTTTTTCAATAATTTAATATTAAAAAGGTGTAATTACTAAGATTCTAAAAACCATTAAAAGGCTGGGAATATGGCTTAATGGGAGAGCATTTGCTGAGTGGGCATAGGCTCTGGGTTTAATCGCCAGCCCCACAAAAAAGAAAATAAATAAAAACCACATTAAGGTATTTTAAATGTAGCACCAAAGACTATGACACAAAGTTATATAAGGCTTTCTTTTAGAGTTTTCAAGTTATGTTCCACTCTTTGTCAGCTCAGATCTATAATTTTGTTTCACTAAATAAACCAAAAAAATCTAGTAAATCCATGATGAACAATATAATCATATGTGAAATAAATAAAAGCATTACCTTTATTTCTTGGCTTCCTGTCAATCCAGTCACCAATTAAGACCCCAAATATTAGTACAGATCCAGCCACCACTAAGCCAAACACTGCTGTTAGAAGAAGATTATGTCCATATAATTCTATCAGGAACACAGACATGGCAAAGTGCCACATTTGATCTCCCTGTAAGGCAGTAGGGCAAAGCATATTGTAGTCATTGACTCAAAGACAGAATAGTTAAAATCCAGAAAGGCACATTTCTCCCAAAGGATATGCTATGTGCAAACTTTGAAAACAGAATAATCAAATTACACTTTTGTGAAGAACTATAACTTTATTCTATATACTTACAACTTTAAAAAGCCAGACAGAATATTTTCACAAATTTCTAAAGCATTAAAGAACCAATAATCTAGGACTGGGGTTGTGGCTCAGTGGTAGAGCGCTTGCCTGGCATGTGTAGGACCCTGGGTTCGATCCTCAGTACCACAATAAATAAACAAAGTTAAAAAAAAATCCATTGACAACTAAAAACAATTTTTTTTTTAAAAAAAGAGCCAATAATCTAGAGAAAAATCAAGCATACACTTGGGAGAAGATGAGAACTCTAAGAGCACATCGCTGATCAGAAGCAACAACTGTGACATAGAACTGTAGCTCTGCTGGACTCAGAAAGCTAGGTGACAGAAGTCTACCAAAGATGGGTACCACTTTAAGCCAAGAGCCCATATAGTCAGCTATACCCTTAGGGTAAGGAGGGCAAACTGGAAGTAAATCCCACTTGCCTAGGCTCATTGTTCAGCTGTACCTCATCTGCATATTCCAGAAAATCTCAAGCCTTGAACTTGGGTTAAATCCCTATGCTAACCAGCACTATCATTTCCATCACCAATTGCTGGCTTAAGTCAGAGACAAATGGCCAATGTGCCGCAGTCTGGCTGGGCACAAATCACGAGCCACTGAAGCAGGAACAAACTTTATTTTTAAACTGCAGGAAAACACTTCACACAGCTCCCGGGGAATCCTCCCCAACCCCACGGAGGCTTGTCCAGGAACCCCCAGCCGGAAATATCTCTCCCGGAAATCCCTCCTCCTGCACTTCCCCAACCAATGGGAACTCTCGGGGAATCCCCGGAAATCCCCACGAGAACTCCAAAATAGTGTGAGAACTCAAAAGTTGCGGCAGAGGCGGATAGTAATGCCTCGCCTGTCAATCAATACTGTTGGCAAAATGTCAGGGGCCATACAGACTCAGCCGTGGCTCTCAGCACCAATGCCCACAAGGTACCCTAGGGAAGGCAGTTAAACCCTCCCTAAAGTCAGATGCCATCATCTTAGTAGTAAATCTTCAAGTATAATGCCCAGCCCATGGTCAAGGGCAACCAGCATATGGCAATAGAGCAAAATCTACAATAAAGAGCAGTCAGCACAACAGACCTACTAAGAGTTCGTGTATTTAGATTATTAGACATAGGCTATAAAACAATTATGCTTACTAAATCTAAAAAAATTCAAGTTTGGGCTGGGGTTGTAGTTCAGTGGCATGTGTGAGGCATGGGGTTCAATTCTCAGCACTGCATATAAATAAATAAATACTAAAGGTTCATTGACAACAAAAAAAAAAAGAGTGACATGGCAAGTTTGGAAAAAGGCTAAATAAAAATTCTAGGACTGCAAAATACAACAATAGAAACTAAAATTAAAAATTCAAAAAAAAATTCAATTGCTTGGTTCCATAGTAGATTAAACATTAAAAATTCAGTTAATTTTAGATATGTCTGAAGAAACAACCAACGATAAAACAGAGAAAGACAAAATAAGGGGAAGGATGACAAGAAGATGAAAGAGGAGAAAAAGAAATATAATAGGCCAAACCAGTAGAAAACACAAAGTAACATGGTAGACTTAGCTTAAACATATCATTAATTACAAATGAACTATTTTAGTTAAAGCATAAAGATTGATAAATTGGATTTTAAAATATAATTATATACTGTTTAAACAAAAATATTAAAGCAAAAGAATAAAAAAGAGCAGACATAAGAAGATGGATAATGATATCGTGTAAATTCCAATCAAAATGAATGCACATCACTAAGTTAATATCAAGGAAAATACTCTAAAGCAAAAAGCCTTACTCGAAATAAAGAGGGTCACTTTATAATGATAAAAGTTCAATTTTCCAGAAAGATATAAAAATTCTGATTTATATGCACTTAATAATAAGGGCTCAAATATATGACACAAAAAAGTATAGAATTAAAATGAGAAGTAGATAATCCCTGTGGGAGATTTTTAAGTCACCACCTTTTTCTCCATAATTGATGAAAAAGCTAAAATATACATATATAAATATGTTAAATGCATGTGTGTTTGTGTGTGTTCATTCAACCTAAAGGTCACAGCAAAACACTGTACCCATCAAACTTCAGAACGCGTATTGTTTTAAGCACATGAAATATTTGTAGAAATGAGCCATATAATGGATTATAGAGAAAAATCATAATTTCAGTATATTGAGAGAGGATGTTCTCTGAACTCAAGACAGTTAAGCCCCCAAATAAACAAAAACAGAAATCAAAAACCCCTTATTTATTTGTAAGTTAAGGAATACATTTTTAAATAATCCATAGGTCATAAGCCAGCAATCACAAAGGACATTATAAAATATATTTAACTAAGTATATCAAAACTTGCCACATGCAGCTTATGCACTGCTAGAAAAATTTTTTAATCTTAAATTAATATATTAGAAATGAAAGGGTAAATTT
Organism: Marmota marmota marmota; assembly: GCF_001458135.2. Taxonomy (NCBI): domain Eukaryota; kingdom Metazoa; phylum Chordata; class Mammalia; order Rodentia; family Sciuridae; genus Marmota; species Marmota marmota. Next base: position 344,642 of record NW_026000153.1, read on the forward strand.
AATGAGCTAAGTATCTTTATTATGAAGTTAAAAAAGGGCTGGGTGCTGTAACGCACACCTGTAATTCCTGCGTCTCAGAAGGCTGAGGCAGGAAGATTGTAGTTACAAAGCCAGCCTCAGCAAAAGCAAGGTACTAAACAACTCAATGAGAACTTGTCTCTAAATAAAATACTAAATAGGGCTGGTGATGTGGTTCAGTGGTTTAATGCTGCTGAGTTCAATCCTGAGGAGGAGGAGGAGGAGGAGGAGCTTTAAAAGGAACAGCAAATGAAACCCAAAGAAAGTAGGAAAAAGGCAATAATAAAAGTTAAGATCATAAATTAATCAACTGGAAAAATGAAGACACACAAAAAAGGCTTGTAAAGCCCAAAGCTGAGTCTTTGGAAGGACTAATAATGTAAGTTGTGGTACATTGTGTAATGAATACAATACAGCAATGGAAAGTACCAAGCCAGGACTTTTACAAAAACAGGGATATTAAAAAACATAATCTTGAGCAAAAAAGTAAGGCAGGATAGAATATATATGGTAGGATTTATTTTATGTAACGTTCAAAGAGTAAGCTAAATATCATTTAGGGATGACTACACTAGTGGTAAAACTAAAGAAAAACAAGGAAATAAATGCCATAATGTTAGGCTCATAGCCACTTCCCATTGGTAAGGAAGTGGATGTGACTGGGAAAAACCCATGAGGGACATCCTAGGTGCTGGCGACATCATAGGTCTCCATTGAGATGGCTTAAATGATATTCATTTTGTAATTATTCATTATCATCTTTTATAAACATTATGCCTTTTCCTCTATTTGTCCTATATTTGGTAATTCAAAACATCTTTAAACAAAAATATGCACATGCTTTGCATTCAATATTTTGAGACATTCTAATGTCCTTAACATTTCAGTTCTCTTAACCATTCAAAAATATTAATTTCATTTTGATTCATCTTACCCATATTGATAAGGCACAGCTTACATAAATCAAAAATCTTGGGCCCATGAGGTAGATCAAAATTGCTCCTAAAACACACATACACAAATCATAGATGTTAGTAAATAGTAAAATATATCTAAAGATTTATTTAAAGCAAATTTTGCCACTAATGCAGAGAAAGTAAAATGCTGTTTAGCATGAATATGCTTCAGAAAGTAGTTAAATGCTAAGTAGAAACGCCAGAAACAGGGCTGGAGATTTGGCTCAAGCGGTAGCGCGCTCGCCTGGCATGCGTGTGGCCCGGGTTAGATCCTCAGCACCACATACAAACAAAAGATGTTGTGTCTGCTGAGAACTAAAAAAGAAATAAATATTAAAATCTCTCTCTCTCTCTCTCTAAAAAAATTAAAAAAAAAAAGTCTGATTTCTGACCATGAACTTTCCTTTCTACCTGCTAAGCTTTAGAAGCCTTTAAAAAAAAAAAAAAAAGAAATGCCAGAAACAGAAAAGCATATGGTTTGCCCAACAAGCTAGGGAATTCTCAGTTTTCGGTTTGTTTTTCTTTGACTTGAAGCCCTCGTCACTCATTGTCACCAAGTGACCACTGGGGAAATATTCAGCTAGGTCCCTTTTCTCAAGTCTAGTGATAGAGAAGCAAGCAAGCCATTACTAAAGGCTTAAAAGAAGCATTAAAGGAAGAAGCCCAGAGTGTGATGGAAAAAACACACAAGTGTCAGCTGTCCCAAACTGAAAATGCAGGATGAAGGCTTTCAGTAGAAGTGACCCCTGGGCAAAGTCAGAGGGTCACAAGGGAGATAAGCTACTGATGAGAATTGAGATGGACATTGCTCTCTAGGTCAGGAGACCTATGATATGAAGATTGAATAAAAGAAAAAGTAAAACATCTAACAATAAAACTGGAGGTTGGGTAAAAAAGGTGGAGAACGATAAGAAGAAATAAAGGGCAGGAAGCAAGTCCACAGGGAAACGCCTCCTTACCTAGAAGAAACAGGAAAGAGGGAGATCCTCAAAGCCACTGTCTCCCCCATGGATTTCCAGCTACAGGGTGCCTCCTCCTCATCCTTCCTGCTGCTCAGACCAGAAAACTTTGTATTCTCTCTTTTACACTCATCATGTTGCCTGAATCTTAAAATACATACACAATTCCTGAATCCAATTACTTTCCCCACCTCCATTTCACCATCTTACACCTGGATTATTTCAATAGTCCCTTAACTAATCTCCAACTTCTACCGTGCCCCACTTTCAGTCTATTTTGATCATAGCAGCAAGAGTGGTCCTATAGAAAACCTCAATCAGATTATTAACTCCTCTGCTTAAAACCTCAAACAGTGGCCACATCTACTCAACAAAATCCAAAGTCCTTACAGTGGCTCCTACAGGATCCTTTCCCCTCCATTTATTTCTCTTACCTCATCTTTTACTACTCTATCCCCATGAATTATGTTCCAGCCTCATGAGCCTAATTCTCATCTCTGAATCTTTGCACTGGCTGTTCCCTCTGTCTGGAATACTCCTCCTCCAGGCATGCACGTGGACTTACCCCATCAACCATCAAAAGTTCTCTCTTCATTGGCACCTTCTCTTTCTATTCAATGTAAAAATAGCATACTGGAGCTGGGCACAGTGGTGCATGCCTGTAGTCCCAGCTATTTGGAGGCTGAAACAGGAGGATGGCTGGAGTCCAGGAGTTTGAGACCAGCCTGGGAAATGTAGTAAGACCACATCTCAACATTTAAAAAGTAAACATATAGAAATAAAATTTGTGTATTGTCTAGACCAACTAGTGCTAACCAATAGAACTTTCTTCAATAATGGGAACATAACCTCACTGTCAACAGGATACCCACTATCTACCTAGGACAGGAAATGTGAGACTTGGGAAGTGAATTTTGAATTTTAACTAATTTAATAGCCACACCAGGCTCATGGCTATGATTTATAAGTGCAGCAACTATGTATTTGTATTTCTCAGTTCTTTTGCTGATTTTCCCCTTATTCTTTGTCCCTGACATACTATATAATTTAGTTATAATTTATTTTTTTCCTGTTTATAATTTGCTCTTCCTGCTAAAAGTTAAGCTCCATTGAGGGAGAAAATTTTTTTCTTATTCACTACCATCTTCCTAGCACTGAGGACAGTTCCCAGCTCATGGTAGACACTTGAAAAATATTTGTTAAGTGAACAAATAGAGGTGAATAAAAGAACCTAAAGTTCTCCTCTGGCCATGGTCTGAATCTGCTCTCTGCTATTTTGCTGACTTACTCCAAATCTCATTTCCTTGCCTGATGTCCCTGCCCTTTTCACTGACCTGTCCATCCATTCGTACACTTTGTTCTAGTTCCCCAATGGCATACTCACCACCTTCACCTTGACCTCTAACTTCTAGTCTCTTCATATTGGCTCATCTCAACCACCCTTGGCTCTGCTGAGTTTCTTTTCAATTAGATTTTCCTGAGACAATAAATGGCCTAGAAGAATGTCACAGCCCTAGAGTGCTGTCAGCTTATGCTTCTCTGTACTAAGCCTCCAGAGAAAAGCACAGCACTTCACAGCTGCTCTCAGCTGTCAATCATAGTATAATAAGTTAGACCTCAACCATCAACCCCATATGCCAAATCATCAGACAAGTGCACTAATAGGGATGAAGGACTTATGCACCAAGACCTCTGAGTGTAGTCCATCTCCTGCTGTGTCTTCCCAGGATACACAACTATGACCCCCAGTGATGTTTAGGTGGCTATTACTAGTCGGAGGATTTATTCCAATCCACGTACCTTGAGGGTATCTCACCTTTTGTAAAAGAAAGCCTATTTTTTAACCAATGGACAGTGAAAGGAACAGGAAGACTCTAGAAAAGTTTCATTGTACCTATTATTCATTATGATCAATAGATGGGTTTCCACTTTAAAAACCTGGATGTCAAGAGTATTCTATTGTAGTGGTCTCACACAGGCTGCAAAGGAAGTAGAAACTAAAATGTTGTTGAAGACTTCCAGTTTTCTCTTTCTTTATTAAGTCCGATGACTCAGGTTTAATTTAAGTCTTTTTGTAACAGCTAAGCATTTCCTTCTTGCATAAATGAGGGGACACGAAACCCACATATTAGAACTTGCATTTAGAGGACACTCAACACACCATGGCTAATAATATGACAGGCAGGAGCATCTATTCCATTCTGCTGTACAGAACAATCTTTGCAAGTAAACTGTATATTGAAATGTGTTACTAAAATTGAGAGTGAAGCAAAAAGATAGTTTTCATGAATGGTACAAAGTTCACCTTTCCTTAAGCAAAAGAGATTGTGTGTACACAAAAAGAGAAACCTAAAGTGTCCTTTTGGACACCATTTATCTTCAGTTAAACTTCAACATGATACAGAGCAGAATGAGTTTGAGTTTTAAGTTTCGTTTAACATCACCTCTGTACCTAATGAAACAGAACAATTTCCTTTCTAGAGGAAAGGGCATCTGTTTGGCAAATGACCAGTCACTGATATTTCTCCCTTTTCCCCCTTGACAGCATAATGATTTTGTGCAGGGTGACAATGCACCCATATCCCAGGGGATGAATCACAGTGGATGTCAATCTTTGAAGGTGGTTCTATTTTCAGCCTCCCCCGTAGCTAGGGTTGGCCACAGGACTGTTCTTCTACTCATGAGGTTCCATGGAATTCTTTCGGGGGCTTCTGGGAAAGATGTGCTTCCTGATAAGAAGACAGCCTGCCTTGCTCTTCCCACCTACAGCCTGCCTTTGAACATGACTATGATACCTAGAGCACAGCAGTTACCTTGCAATCATGAACAGACAGTGTCTACAACTAGCCACCAAGGATGCCAAGGCAGATGGGCAGAACAAGCTGGGTTCTGAAGGCATCTCTGAATGGCCCTAAACTGGATAGCTACTGAAATTCTTGTTTACTAAAGAGTGAATGTTCTTGGGCTGGGGTTGTGGCTCAGCAGTAGAGCACTCGCCTGGCACATGCAAGGCCCTGGGTTTGATCCTCAGCACCACATATAAATAAAATAAAGGTATTATGTCAACTACAACTAAAAAATATTTTTAAAAAAGAGTGAATGTTTTCAAAGTTGAAGCCCTTGACAGCTGAGTTTTATTAGTATCCAGGAATATTTCTTTAATTATTAGTTCAGTGACTGCCTATACACCCAGTATCTAAATTTAATATTTTTAATATTTACCATATTTGCTTTATCTCTGTATTTATAATTTCAGCGTACTTGGAAAATAAATTGTAGACATCATGAAACGTCACTCTTGTCAGCACACAACTCCTAAAAATAAGGAGATTTTCTTTCATAACTACAGTGTCATTATCTTTCCCTCCAATACTACTAATTCTAAGAGCATCTAAGAGCTGCTCCATATTTATCTTCTCTATTATTCTCCAAATATGTTTTTGTGGTTAGAGAAATTTGCCATTTAAACAGGACAAGTGGGAGTTTGGGGTATTTTCACTTATTATTCTTCTTTTACTCAAAAAGGAAGATTGACCTGTGACAACCAAGCTTCATTTTCCAGCTCATGATGGCTTCTGAGCACTGTTGAAATGCCGGGAAAGACTGGAATAAAGCTTTAGTGTTACAACTGCAACAAATAACCTGTGAGCCTCATGCACATATCTTTCAAGAATGTTGCAAAAATTCCCATTTGGAAACTTATTTGGGATGGAGCTTCTGCTATACTAATGCTCTTCTCAATTAGATAGCGAGGCAAAGGACCCTGAACATCTAATGTGGAGTCAGGGGCCCACTCAGTGAGGCAGGACTCTTGACTTGTGGTTCTAGCTTGATCCCTCCTCCCACAAATAGCCCCATGCATCCCACTCCATGATTTATAAGAAACAGCGTGAGAAAATGAACACAGGAGATGATAGTCGTGGTAATTATAATATTAACTGTGTATATATAATAGTCAACATTTTTTGTGAGTATAATCAAGAAAAATTAGGATGCACCCAAACTCTGGAAAAGAGAGATGAGAAAACAAAGATAATTGCCTTGTGCCATTTAAATTGGTAAAATCAGTTGAGATTTTTTTCTAGAACATTGCTACATAAAAAAGACAAGTGTTGTTTGATTATCTTTGCTTATTTTTTCTTAACCTCCCATTTTACTTAATTAAAGCCACTGTGCTCAGAGGAATTGTGCAACTCCAGAGCACTGTGAATGCAGCAGTATTGCCCCTCCAAAGGTAATGTGCTCCCTTTTCTCAAGGAGAGCCTACAATGATGCCTAACCAGAGACTTACCTAAAGAACTCGTCTCTCCCTTCATGTGCTTGGTGCTTGCTGTTTTAGTTTGCTTCTCCTCATTTCCAGGATTTTCAATGTCATTCAATTCTCCCACCATAATAACTACATGCTGGGAAAGAAAGGTTTCAAATAATGAAAAATACATTCAAACAACTCCCATATTTATGGTCAAAAACAGGAATAAGTCAATGTGCTTAATTGACTTACTTCCAATTGGATTCTTCTGAGCCCACTTATATTGTACTTATTTCAACTACATAAAATGAATTGTGTAATCCATTTGAAGGGCTTTATTGCACGTGAATAAGTCATAGCAAGTGCTATAGACAAATAGAGGCCTATTATCAATTCTCAAAACCAATTATTTTGGGGGAAACATCAGCTCACTATAATCAGAGATTCAGCAGATTAATCAGACACACAAAAAGGGTAAAGATATGTTTTGACTAAATTGTCTATTGCCATTCAACCTGGGAACACTGGTGTAAGTAATTTGTCCTCCATTAATATGTTATTTTTCCAACTTTAATTTTTCAACAGGGTAAATTTATTATGCTTATAACTAATTCAAGTGATAACTAAAATCTTCCTTGGATTTTCACTAACATATATCCTGGTGAAGCCAAGGTTTATTTCTGTTAATGACTATTTTACTTCTAAAAAGAGTGAAAATGAAGAATTCCCAAAACTGTAATAGTTTGCTCACCGAACAGACAGCAGGAGGGTCTGGATCTCTCACTGGACTCTCCAGAAGCCGAAGAGAAAGATGAATTATAAAGCAGCGTAGCCAACGGCTTCTGAACCACACATGGGGGTTGCTACACGCACCGCTTTGTGCGGAAAGTGCTGGAGGTGCAAATGTGTCCTGTGGGTTATCGAAAGAGAGGCCAGCAGTTTCTGCCACCCGTGACCGCCCAGCACAATATGCTCTGGCAGGGGCCCTTCTGGGATGGTAGGTCAGTGCACTGGGAGAAGGGGACATGAAGTGCAGCCAGTCCTGAAGGCCCCAGTAAGGATGAGACACCTTCAAAATATCCTTGCCACATTAAACCCTGGTCACATGCAGAAACATTCATCAAGACTCTTGAAGGGAAAAGTTCTATTTGTACTTTGAAATGTGTCATAAGTTGCTTAGAGGCAAACAGGAGCTGACCCTCTGCAGAGTAAGGTAGATAACATGTCCCCTCCATGTTTAGAGAGAGTTCCCTTAGGCCTTGACTTTCCAGAACTTTCCAGGGGAAGTCTGCCCAGCACTTCTCCCTTTCCTTCCTTCCCCCTCTGAAGTTCTGACTATCAAGGGCAGTGTCTCATCCCTAGGTCACCTGTGCTGGCCAGTCCCCAAACAGAGGAATCCTACTAAAAGTCAATGCAAGCACAAGTTTGGGGCTGGTCCTCCTGGGTCGATTGGCCTTCCTTCCAAGAGGATTCCATTTTTTTATTGGGATTTTCAGAAACACGTATTTTCATGAAATACAGTATTTTGGAGAAGAATGGGTTTGGGGATGTCTCCTGGTCTTTGGCTCATAACCATTTAGCAGTGGTTGTGGCTCAAAAAAAAAAAAAAAA
>NW_026000153.1:352459-432546 GCF_001458135.2 Marmota marmota marmota
AAAAAAAAAAAAAAAAATCTCTTATTTGTCCCAAGCATTCAGTATTGAGTGGGGCCCTTACTCACTTCAGTGATGACCTAAGACATTTCTCTCAGGCTCAGAATGTTTAGTCCGAACATCCTGTTTGCAGTCAAAGGCAGAGAGTAAGTTGAGAAACTTAAGATAACAAGGCTTTCAGTTTATAAATGTTCCAAAGAAGAAATCCAAGAAGATTTAATGAAAGCATTCAATTTGACACATTCTAGATAAATTATTTAAATTTTCCTGCAAATGCTTCAGCCTAAAATAAATGGCTTTGTTTGCAGGAATGGGTACCACACATTTGTCAAAACTCCTCATCCATGTGGAAGTGCTGTAGTCCTGGTAACCAGGGAGCTCAGCAGAGCCGAGAGTCCTGCAGGCTGGCAGGGTGTGCCAGAAACTCCATGATGGTGGGGCTCACATCCGCTAAATCACTCTCCTATCTTGGGGCCCAGGCACAGAGTGAGCACCGAGCAGGCACTCAGGGAAAGAGACCCACTTACTATATTTACAAGTGTAGAAATAGAGGAGCTAAGAAAAAAAAGAGAGAGACACATTTCAGCTTCATCTTTGATGCACACATGTGCCACACCACATGGTAGAAAAAAGGAGAAAGCAGAGTTGTTCTCTCAAAAAGGAAAATATTAACAAGATATTTGGAAAAATTAGTGCAATTTTGAAACTACTGGTGGTTTCTCTAGGCAGGAGTCAGCAGGAGTGAAAAAAAATCAGTTCAGCACACTAGGCAAAAATGTGATTGTCTGGGGGGGGGCAGGAGAAGCATTGTAGAACAGCTCATCAAATAGTTCCCAAGTTAAAGCAAAAAAAATTTTTCCAATTAGAGCAAAATGCAAACACACATATATGTGTGTGCACATCAAATACACGTTTACTGAACATTTCAGTCAACCATGGACCATGTGTACAATGGCAGCTCCATAAGATTTTACTGCAGCTGAAAAACTCTTATTGCCTAGTAATGTCATAGCAACCTTAGTTGTATAAGGATACTGTATACTGTTTCCACAATGACAGACAAGTTACCTAACCAGGCATATCTTAGAACATGTCCCCCTCATAAGCAATGCATGACTGTGTGTGTCTACATACACATACACATGTATATATATTATATATATATGTATATATACACATATATAGATAGATATAGATATAGATATAGATATACTTTATCAAATGGCTCCCAAATTATGCAAAATTTCCCAATTAAAGATATATATATGTGTGTATATATGTATATATGTATAGATAGATAGATAAATAGATAGATAATTTAACTAAACTCTTAAGATGGAGGGGTCTCTGAAACAAAAGGATTTATTGAGCTGTTTACAGATGCTAGCAAGAAAAGGACTTGATTCTGGAACAAGTGCCGCAGCAATCAGCAGCAGGGCTGGATAGTGGTTAGGAATATGTCTGCCTGACCTAAGAACCAGCAATGTTTCGATAATGAATATGTGGAGGAGGAAAGTATAAATTGTCTATATTGAGACTACTTTGGCTATAGATAAGAGGGTTGGGATAATGAGAAGAAAGGGACAGTTCTTAAGGAGATGTGTTTCTTTCTTAAAGACTGTTTGGGGTTAAGAGATCAGAAGGTCCATTGATAAGCCTGACCAGGGGAGCCTGGTGGTTGATGCCTGGAGATATAAGTCAAGGGTGCAAACTACATTTGGGAATATGAAACTATACTTTGGTGGTTTGCCCCATAGCTGTTAACTGATTAACTTCCCTTATGTCTTCTCTCTTCCCTTCTCCAGCCCTTGTGATTAAATTTAGGATATCTCAGAATTTTTCTTTTATCAACAGATAAACTTACAGAAATGAATATATAAATAAATATACATGTATAATATACATAAATACCTAAGCATACATCTATATACTTAACAGTTTCTGTGTTCTTACTCAAACTTTCAGTGATGAATCAGAGATGCTTTGGTCATGAATACAGGAATAGTAAAATAAATTCCTGAAATTTGGACAGAGGTGGGAATCAGGGAGAAAGGTGTTATTTAGCATAAGATGATCAGTTTCTTGAAAAGTACCTGCCTATATAAGCTATAAAAATAATTTCAAAATTTGTCACTTTATTCTTTCCATACCTTTAAGGAATAACACAGACATCCAAATCAAATATTAGAAAAGGAATTATTCACTGGCTCCAGGCAGACCAACCCTTATCCCATTTAAAAGACATTTGCTGTTTTGATTTACTGTGCTTGTTTTAAATAAAATAAACTGGTGACTGAGAAATTGTTGCTAGGCTTGTCATGACAGTAGATGGGGTTTCACTCTCCAGAGGAGAATATTTTCCCCTTCGCTACACATTGCCTGACAGAATTATGTGCTTGACTTAGTAACCCAGGGCAATTGAAATCTTAAGTGAAAAGGCTCAGAGGAGTCCAGGGAAGAAGCAAGGGGGAAGGTGCTCAGACAGAAGGATTCTCAGAAGTCCTGAGATTTCTGGTTTGGACCAAATCCTGTTTTCCAATCTGTACTTTCCTCCAACAGACACTGCTGGTCAGTGTTTCAATAAGAATTACCCACCCCCAAGCCCAGGCACAGACTCTGCAGTCAAACTGACTCGGTTCAAATCCAGGGTCCTCCACCTGCCAGTCACAACAAGGCCACAAGGTTTCTTGGTTTCATGATGACTCTCAGTTTTTCATCTCTTCAATGGGGATAATAACAGTACTCACCTCACTGAGTGCTCATGAGATTAGATGAGAAGGATATGCATGAAGGCACTTAGGAGCCCCTCTGGGTAGAAGTGCTCAGAAGAGCTTATCTATTGACACTTTTAGTAATAATATTTACACATTCAAGTATTATCATTTTCATTACTATTATGTTAGATGTATAAAATGGCAATCAAGGCGAAGGAGAGGGCAATGGATATTTTTTTGAAAAAATAAGCTCCAAACACTCTCTCCCTCTCCTTTCCATTTCTGTCTGACCATGACCCCTAGAGCCATGAGATGAATTCTACTACATTCTACTAAATGAAGACAAAAGGCTACAAATACAAAAATTAAAATTAAAAAAAAAATACAAAAGGCTAAGTATGATCCACAGAGGTAAGAACAAAGCCATTGATTAGAGTGACATGGAGCAAAATAAAATATATAATATTTTGCTCTTTGAAATTAATTCTTAAACAATTAATACATGGATTCTCCTTGCAAAAATTCAAACAATGCAGATGAGGGCAAACTTTCCTTAGGTCTCTGCACTCTTTTCTGGGAGGAATCCATCCTTCCATACCTTCTCTGGAGAAAATCTGCTCTCCCCATTTTTATTCACATAAATGGATTCCTACCCTGTGCACTGTTTTGCAGCTACTTTCTTCATTCAATAGTCTCTGGAGGTGTTTCCAAGTTATTATATATAAATAGTTCTATTTCATTCATTCTTTTCCATTTGTGCCTACTCCTAATAACCATAATAGGTTGCTTCCATAGATCTGGTGAATATTCATCCCTGATCTCCTACAAAAAAATTCAGTACTCTGTGGGAGAAGTATCACCAGTCTGAGATACTGGTCATTGTCCTTTGGCTCTAGTAATTCTAACTAGAAGTGAGATCTTGAGCTAATTATTAAGCTACTCCAATCTTTATATCCTTATTTATTAAATGAGAGAATTGGATTATATGGTTTCTAAATTCCCACACAACTATGATAATCAGTGTTTTGAGTTCAAAGACAGAGAAAGTTATTTTTTCCAAATGTCAGAAGGAGGGAAGTTGTGTGAGTGGGCAAAAGCTGGTGGTTTCCGAGAAGTTCCTTTTTAATAATCAGAATATTGCTACCCACAAAGTTAGGTCCTTTAGACAGTCATTACCTCATTCTTTTAATGTATGCATCATATTCAATAATACGTGGGCTTTATTTGACAGCATGAGTCAAGATATTTTTAAGTAGTCCCACATACTCAAATTCTTCTGATAGAACGTGGTTGAAAGTAATTGCAGCTGGATTATTTATTAGGGACAGTGTTTGGGGGATGGCAAATTTGGGGAAGAAAGTAAGTGCTAACAGGGAGGGAATGGAATGCATAGTCATTTGTTCAACATTTCTTGAGCACCTACTTCATCCAGAGATTGGAATATTAAAATAAAAAAAAAGATCATTATTGGCTTCCCAAATGCTACCCATCGCTTGTCTTCCACCCACAGGGTGTCTGCATTATGGAGTGGTTCTCCTGCTTCTCAACCTATCACCAAGGTATTTATTTGCTGTTGGAACATTCTGATGAGGCCTTGGAAAGATGCTTGTTGGTGTGTCTTATTAATGAGTTTCCTCACTGAAGTCACTATTAATGTTTAATCAGTAAGGGAGGAAAGGGATTAACAATAATCATTGTATTACTTTTACCATCATTTTTGGAATATAAAAATATTATCATTAGTGATACCAAAGGAGAAAAGTCCTATTACCAACAAACAGGAAACTGGGGAGCATTAGGCAGGGTGATCAGTGATATGATTGAATGGGGGAGGGGGACAGCAGAAGGGGTTGAATGTGAGCATTTCAGTGCCACATGAGGTGGAAAGGGGACCCAGCAACCTCCTCCCTCCTTCCTCCCTTCACCCTCTGAACTGCAGTCCCTTGTAAAGACTTGGGGAGTTTACAGCATGGTTTGCCTTCACCCACACCTTGGTGCCCAGTCCTCAGGGAAGCTACATCCTATGCCTCCACCCCACACCTCACATTTATGAGATTTGTTCACAACCTTAACCCCAGGCCTACCCTCCTAGATGTGTTCCCAGAGGTCCAAGATGGAGAGGCTTTGAAACTTACTTCCTAATTCACTCTCAGGATCAGCCTGGTCTGCAGAGTGAAGGACAGAGTACAGACACTCCCAGCCAGAAAGTCAATCCTTAGCCACCTTAGGCTCCCCACCTGCCTGCATCAGATTTAGAGTAAAGACAGCACTGAAAAAGCCCTACTCCTTTTTAAATAAATGCCAGAGGTAAATCCATGGGGGGGGGGGGAGGGGGGCATGCTACGTGATTCTTCCCTTCCCTCACCTCCCACCACCATCTCCCACCTCCCTAATCACACAGTTTAAAGCTTGCAGAAATCAAGGTCAGTGGTCTTCAGCAAAATGTAACCTTTCCCACGGATCAGGCTCTGTTCAGGTTTAGTTCTGTTTTAGGTACTTACATGTATTGCTGTCCTACAGAAAACTCTCCAGAGATTTTGCAAAAATTACAGAAATCTGAAAGCTACACACAATGTCATGGGAAAAGGACCACGTGCTGAAACTGCTGGGTCATCCCTATGGGAGCCTCAGACCCCTGAATTCCACTGGCCTGCAGGTTACCTCATGTCAAAAGTCATCCTAACACCCTTTTCCCGCCTGTGAGATGCTTTGAATTTTTGTGTCAATCACTATGTGACTTTCAGGTATTCTAAATTTTTTTTTTTGGTCATATAAACCTTATTTTGCCCCCAACAGTGAGACAAAGAACCTTGAAAATTTTTGGAAGCATCATTTTCATACTGTAAATCATCACACTTCACTTTCAGCAAAAATTTCAATGTGACATTCATTGCTTCTTAGCTAGTTGTCATAATTGAATTTTCTACCCTTCAGATCTCTTATATACCCTGCTATTTTTATAACCAATAACATGCAAAAACTGATGTAGAGCAAAGACAGCACCAAACACCAGCAAGGTGGGGGAAGCTGTTTTTATTATGATGATCTCCTTGTTCACACTGAGATCCAGCTAGATGATCTCTGTGGTTAATGTATTTGAATGAAAAGATTCCAAGTTCTTCAAAATTTGCATTCCCAAAGGCTGTCTTCTTGAATTTCTATATTTTAAAAACAATCTTCTGAAAACTAAGATCGGATTTAAATCGACTTTGCAAATTCCAGCAAGAAACTGTGTCCATATCACTTGAGGATCTATTCTGTCGATTTCCCTTGCTTCCGCCTAGCCAAAAAGATAAGCCATTTTTTAAAATTGCAAAATTACTTTAAAAAATAATGTTTAAGTATTCAACACACAGCTAGCTAGGCTCCTTAGGAGTTATGGTACAGAAGGAGAAAGAGATAAAAAATACAAAGCCAAAAACTAGAAAAGGAAAAATGAAACATCGAATCAGACTCTAAAACAAAAGAACAAAGCAAATTTTATTGGACAGACTGCAATTCTGGCTTAACCTTGAGTTAGTCCACTACAGAGCTGTTCTGAGAGAACAGGGCACACCAAGTTCATGAAGTGCTTTCATATGACAACTAGCAACTGTAAACCCTGGAAACACAAGTGGATTTTGGATCCAAATTACCTACAGATTCCCATCTTGCTGAAGTGTCTGCTAGTTTCACCTTTTATACAATTCTCTTCGGTTACTGCATGGATTGAAAAAAAAAATAAACAACAACAATGCAAAATAGAAGTTCCACTGAGCATCTTTCTAGCAGAGAAAAGGCTTTCCCATCATTCCCTTCTCCAATCCTATGTCTTTCTGTCATCTGTTTTGTTTGTTTGTTTGTTTCTCTTCCTAAGGGAGCCAGGGGCGGGCTGGGAGTTCAGAGTATAAATCCACCCCTTATTAGCTTTGAATAGAGGGCAAATGACTTCACTTCTCTAAGTCACACATCTTCAATGAATGTTCATTGAACTACTATGTGCCAAGCAGTTTTCTAAGGCATGGGGGGTCAAGATGCCATTGAAAACACGTTCTTTTGGAAGGAGAAACCATGAATGTAGGGAAAAGAAGCATTCACCGTAGTGTCAGGTGCCCCCCCACCAAAAAAAAAAAAAAGTAGGGCAAAGGGCAGGGGGTATAGAAGGAAGGTGTTTGGGGCAAGAAAAACTCTCCAGGCGATCAGGTTGGATGAAAGAATAAAGGAGGTAAAGGAATGAGTCATATCTGGGGGAGGGACAGCGATCGCAGACGTCAAGGTGGGAACAAGCTTGGCTTGTGCTGAGAATGGTCAATGAACTGCCGTGGTCGGTGTGAAGTGGGTGTGAGGCAGGGTGGAAGAAGGCCAGGTAAGGGAGGCTCATGGAGCCAGGGCACATGTGCCTTATGGGCCACTGTGGGACTTGGAAATTTACTCAGCGACATGAAGCAATTGAAGAATTTTAGCAGAGGCATGATGTGATCTGATTTCATTTTATAAAAACAGGTCCGGTTGATTTTGTGGAGAGTGGATGTGAGAGTAGAAATGCATGGAAGCAGAGGGACCAGCGCTCCTTTCTGTTTCCATGTTATGGTAAGGGCCAGCGCAAGGCATGATGGTAGTTTACTCATCTGTGAGGGTCGTGAGAGCAACAACTGCAAAGTGCTGCCCTGAGAATTAAATGCTATGTTATGTGTCAGTGGCTTAATACAGTGCCTGGTACAGAATAAGGGCTCCATGTGAGCACTGTTACTGCTCATGGTTTTGAGGGGATTCTTCTACCCAACTGTAGCTGCTTTTCTAAGCTTTTGGCACTTCTACTGCTTGGGGGAATTCCAATACTCTTTCCTCCCCGCTATAGGTTTCCTCAAGAGTCCCAGAGCAGCCTTGCATGCAGGAAGGTTGTGTTTTGTTAAAAATGTTCAAAATGCTGTTTTAGTCATTGTGGTTGTAAATCAGCCATTTATGACCCAGAGGCATCATGGTGGAGAATACTGATAGCAGCACTGCCTCCAGGGGGCATCTGACCATGGGGGCCATTTCTGGATGTCACATAATAGGGGTACTTCTGGTACTTAGTGGGTGAGATCTGGGGATGCTGAATGAGACAGTCCTGCACTACAAATAATTTTGACACCCAAACTTCCCATGCTGCCCCTTAGGGAAACTTATGTGGCAGGAAAGTCTCCATGCAAGTTGTACCTGGCCCAATCTAGGGGGTTGTGCAGCCTGGGGGAACCGGACGGAAGAGCATTGAGTTGAGGATTAGGTCCCAGCCTCAAACCTAACAAGCACAAATCTTGAGAACTGAGATAATTTTGTTTATTGTAGCCAAATCTTAGCTTCCTCATGCATAAAATGTGGCCATTTTCCCTTACTATCTTCCTGGAAGGTTAAAGAAATTCAATAAGATGTGCACATACACTTACGCAAGTATAAATCATCATAATAATTAACATACAAGTCTGCACATATAAGCTGCTAATGAGACAGAAAATACAGTATCTTCCCTAGAGAATTTATAATTCAATCATCAGTAATAAAGAGCTATAAGTCCTTGTTAGAGAAGAAAGTAGGAAATTTACTTTCAAGATGATAGGCCTGGTTTTCACAAACCAAACATCTTATATTTAATTAAACTTTGCAAATACCAAATCTTTTTCTGCTCAAGAAGGATATTTTCCCAAGCATATTCATATTCTACTGAAATATATTAAGTCAAAATTACTCAAAATATCATTTAGACTTTCAAAAACAAAATTACAAGTGACATTGTTTATAACATTTACCTTCTTTTAAAAGTGATAAAGGAAACAGCCCAATGGCACAAATTAAGGCTTTTTCTTTTGTTGTTGTTTTAATTATGGTTGTCTCCTTTATGGCAAAATAATCTCATTAACAGAAATCTGATCTAGGATAAGCTTGAGCTGATTCTTTACAAAATTTCATTTTTGTAGTCACAAAATGGCTATTTTATATATCCATTTATTATTTACTCACTAATAGCTATTAAGTATTACTACCATGTGCCAGTTTTGCACCAACTCACAGTTATTCTAAAGGACACCCCTAGCCTAAATAAGTAACAAAATGGAAATAAGAAGCATAGGAGCAACACACAGTAAAGGACTTTGTGTAATTCTTTGAAGGGGAGAAATGTTCCTTAGTTAATGAAATAAATTATTAAAATGAATTAACAAAAATAAAGAATGATGCTAAAATGTGCTGAGGTTAAAAATGTGGCTGGCTAAATACATTCAATAAGATTAATTACTGTGGGCTGGGAGTGGTGGCATACACCTGTAATCCTAGCAATTTGGGAGGCTTAGGCAGAGGATCCAAGGCCAGGCTCAGCAATTTAGTGAGGTCCTATCCCAAAACAAAAAAACAAAAACCGCTGGGTATGTTGCTCAGTGGTAGAGCACCACGGGCTTCAATCCCCAGTACCAAAGGGAAGGGGAGATGACTTAACTTCCGTAGACAATGATTGTTATTTATCCAGTTTTCAGTCTCCTTTTTTGCGTGCAAATACCAATTAGTTCAATAACAGAAAGAGATCCTTCTATTTCAATGCAGTTGGATTCCTCCTCCAATTCCAGTATAGGGTAGTGAAGAGATCCAGTGTAGGCAATGATATGTAAATAGACATAGTGAAGAGATCCAGTGTAGCCAATGATATGTAAATAGACAGGCCTCTAAGACAGCTTTTGATGTATTGTACTAAAAAGGCAGCTCTGCTTAGGGGTATATATTGTAATTTCTAGAATAACCACTAAAATATAAGAAAAAGAGGTATAACTAAAAGTTCAGCAGATACATTAAAATGAAATATTAAGAAAATTGTTTAAAAAGCAGTAAGGTGCAGGCCTGGTGCAGTGCCACACACCTGTAATCCCAGCAACTTGGGAGGTAGAGGAAGAAGGATCTCAATTTTGAGGTTAGCCCCAGCAACTCAGTGAAGCCCCCTCTCAAAATAAAAATTTGATTTAAAAGATAACTGGGATGTAGTTCAGTGGTAAAGTGTCCTTGGCTTCAATCCCCAGTACCCCCCACACACACACCAAAAAAAAAGCGCAATAAGGTCAAAAAAAGGAAACAGAAGAACAAAAACCTGGAGAGTACAGATGATAAAATGATGAAATGATAGTTCTAAACCCAAGTATATCAATAATTACATTAAATGTTAGTGATCAAAATATATCATTAAAAAGGTAAAGACTATCAGAGTGGATGAAAAGCAAGACCCAACTATATATTCTCTATAAAAGATGTACTTTAAATAAGAAGACCCAAATAGGTTTGAAAGTGTGTGGAATAAAAAAGATATACAGTGAATTTTTAAAAATGAGTAAGTAACCCTGAAGAAGACAGAAAAATAAAATAAATGAAACAGGGCACTAGAAGAAAACAAAAATACAATAAAAGACTTAAGTCCCAATTTTTCCATAATTGCATTAAATGTAAATGTTGCAAACCCACTAATTAGAAGACAAATTCTAAAAACATGACCTAACTATATGTTGTCTACAGAAACTCATTTCAAATATGAATCACAGGGGCATTGCTATAGACTGAATGTTTGTGTTACCAAAACTCCCAAAACTCATGTTGAATACCTAACCACCAAGGAGGCATTTTGAAAAATCAGTAAGCCCAAGAAGGCTGGAAAGGCTATATTAGCAGATTAATAAAGACAAAAAAAAAAATACTACTAGAGATAGAAGGGAACAAGTTCTAAGGACAAAGGGGGGCTATCCATCTGAAAGATATAGCAATTACAAATGTGTATGAACATAATAACAGAATCTTCAAATACATAAAGAATAAAATTACAAAAAGAATAAAATTATGACATTTGCAGGTAAATGGATGGAGTTGGAGGATATCATGCTACGTAAGCGAAGAAAGCCAATCCAAAAACCAAAGACTGAATGTTTTCTCTGGTAAGTGGATGCTGATCCATAATGTGGGGGAGGGGGGCATGGGATGAATGAAGAAACTTTTGATTGGGCAAAGGAGGGGAGGGGAAGAGACTTCAGGGTAGGAAAGATGGTGGAATGAGACAGACATTATTACCCTAGGTACATGCATAATTGCACGAATGGTGTGACTCTACTTTGTGTACAACTAGAGAAGTGAAAAATTGTGCTCCATTTGTGTACAACGAATTGGAGGGCATTCTGCTATCATGATTAGAACAAAAGAAAAAAAAAAGAAAGAAATATAGGGAAAAAAGATTTTGACAGAATGAAAGATCTCATTTCACTATTTTAGTAAGAGATTTTAATATACTTTTTTTTAAAAAAAGCAATCTACAGAGTAACTAGACAAAAAAAATCAGGAATAGTAATTCTATAAACTATCTTGATATAATCAAAATTTATATAATATTACCTCCAACAACTGCAGGATAGATATCCTCTTCAAGTACACATTCACCAAAATAGACCACATGCTGAACTATAATACAAATCTCAATGAATTGATAGCATACAGAGTACATTATCTGACCCAAGTAGAATTAAATTAGAAATAAATAAAAATAAGACATTTACAAAAGCGCAAATATTTGAAAACAAGTAACACATTTCTAAACAAGTCACATGCAAAGACGCAATTGGGAGGGAATTTAGAAATTATTTTGAAATGAATGGCAAAAATCTGAGACATAAAAATATATGGGAAGCAGGTCAAGTGGGGCTTAGAGAAAAATGTATAGCTTTAATTTCTTGTACTGGAAAAGAATTTTTGAAGTTCTAAAGCAATGGTCAAACATTCTACTTTAAGTTGAAAAAAAAAACAGTAAAGTAAGCAGGACGTAGGAAATAAAATTAATTAGAACAGAAGTCAGAAAAAAAGGCAATGAGACAGATAATAGAGAAAAATCAATAAAACCCAAAGTTAGTTCTTTGAAAATATCAAGAACAAAAAATTACTGAAGTAAAAAATTTAAAGACTGCTGAGGTTGAGAATCCTGAGCTTCAGTTTAGTATTGGCAACAACAACAAAATAGATATATAGACCAATAGAACGGAATAGATAATCCAGAAAGAGACCATTTATATGGTCAATTAATTTTTTTAATTGCTAAGGAAACTGAATTTTTTTCAATAAATGGTGATTGAACAATTTGGATAACTCTGTGAGAGAAAATGAACACTGGCCCTTTTTTTCAAATCATGCACAAAAATGAAATCAACTGTATATCAGATAACTTTAAACCTGTAACTCTAAAATTTCTTGAAGAAACCATGGAAGAAAATCTTTGTGACCTTGGGATAAACAAAGTATCTTAAAGAAGAATGAACCATAAGTGAAAAAAAATAATAAAATGGATTTCAACAGTCAAAGAAAATATACAAATGGCCAATAAGCAAATTCAAAGATATTAAATATCATTGGTCAGTAGGGAAATGCAAACCAAAGTACAGTAAGATACCATTTTAGGCACAGTAGGATAGCTAGAGTGAAAAACAGTGTTGACAAGTGCTAAGAAGCAGATGAAAGAATTGTAGCCCCTTACCCTGCTGGAGGAAATGCAAAATGGCACCATAGCTGTGAAAAACAGTTCAGTGAGTCCTGAAAGGGTGAGCACAGTGTTACCATATCACCTAGGAAGTTCACTCCTAGGCATATACTGAAGACAAATGAAAATATATGTCCACATAAAAGCTGGCACACAAATGTCACAGCAGCTTTATTTTAATTGCCTCAAACTGGAAACAACTCAAAATTGACAAATTCCTGGTAGAGTGATCAAGGAAAAAGTGAGAGAACCCAAATAAACTATATGGAGAATAAAAGAGAGATATGAATTATTACTATAGATACAACAGCAATTAAAATGGCCATAGGAGAATATATGAAAAACTTCATGACAACAAATTTGACAATCTAAGTGACATGAACAAAGTCCTAGAAAAACATAGCTTACCAAAATTGACCCAAGAAGCAACAGAAAATCTGAGTAGCCATAGTTTTTCTGTTAATGGAGAAATTGAATTTGTTATCAGTGACTTTCCCACAAAGTACACTCCAGGCTACTTGTTTTCACTGGTAAATTTTATCAAACAACTCAGGAAGGAATAACTTTGATCTCATGTGAAATGTTTTAGAAAATAAAGCAGTAGGAAACACCAACCACTCATGTTATAAGACTACTTTCTATCAAACTCTTATAAAAACATTACAAAAAGACATATCAAAACAGACATATCAATATCCCTTATGAACAGTAGTTCCTAATTTTTCCCTCCTAGAGAATATCTGGCAATGTGGGTAGACATTTTTAAAAAGCTTTTGCCATATTTTTTATTAGTACTTTATAATTTTACATAATGATGGGCTTCCTTGTAAGGTATTCATACATACACATAATACAATAGTATAATTTGGCCAATATCATGCCCTAGTGCTTTACCTGAGAGACAATTTTTAAAAGCATGACTTTGATGAGAGAAAGCCAAAGGATAAAGGAAGAACTACTACAAGTTCACATTTCCATAATGTTTGAAAATTTTTATTACAAAAAGTTAAGGGATTATAATTTTCTTATATCCTAAAGCTTTTTTTTCTACCTAGGAGTAGGCATTTATAAAAGTGCTTAAATACAATATTAAAGCTGCTAAAACAAAAGAAAATAAATAATATGGTAAGACTAATAAAATATAAAATGTAAAAGTTATCAAATCCTACAAAAAACTTAGTATTTAAGACTATACTGCATGACCAATATGATTCTGCAACCTGTTCGCTCAGAAAAATGAGAAATTATATCCCATCTGATTCAAATGTATGATATGTCAAGGTCATTGTACTTTCATGTGTAACTAATTAAAACAAATTAAAAACAACAACAACAACAAAAAAAAAAAAGACTGTATTTTTTTGGCCTTTGAGGCTCCTAGTCCTAATTCTGGAAAGAAAGGTAAAAAAGAGCACAAGGCATTGTGTTTTCAAGAGGAAAAGGGTATAAGTCACATGTTAAAAAAAATTTTCTAAAAATCACCAAAATACTTTATTTCTTCTCTTAAGAATTTGATAATATAATTAAAGAAACTTTCCCAGAAAGGAGAAAAGTACTATAATCTCATAAATCTTTATTTGAATATAATTCTTTTCTATTTTTCCTCAGATGCAGATGCATTTTTATGTGGCATTGCACATTCTGGTTTTTTAAACAGAATATTAAATATTTAATGCCTATATAAATGGTTTAATAAAAATGAAATATATTAATTTTAGAGGACTTCTTTAACATGATTGATAATTTCACAATATTTTTTTCTTTTGTATCAGGGATTGAACCCAGGGACACTCAACTATTGGGCCACATCCCCAGCCTTTTTTATTTTTTATTTTGAAAAACTGTCTTGCTAAGTTGCTCAGGGCCTCACTAAGTTCCTGAGGCTGGCTTTGAACTTGTGATCCTCTTGCCTCAACCCCCTCAGCCACTGGGATTATAGGCATGGGCCACTTCCCCAGGCTAATTTCACAATTTAATAGAAGATATTTATTTACAGGAAAATGCAAAATTCTAATAGAAGGATAAAATAAATTCATGAAGACACATGCCTTGTTCTTGTGGAAGAAACCTAGGGAAAATATTAACATGTTCACTATTAGAGCATATTAAATATGAGTTGCAGTCTCCAGCCCACCTCTTAACAAGTTTATAGTGTAGTTTTTCAGGAAAGATCAGTAAGCAAGACTACCACACAGTGATGATGATGACAGTTATAGTAATAATAGTAGCATCTTAATGCTGGCACCCCCCCATCCCATGGACTTGGTTGGTACTCCCTGGCCCCACACATCAATTAATGTTTCATCCTCACCAACTCCTTATCCAAGAAAAGGAAAATTCACATCCAGATGTAAACAAAGAAGTAGTGGGAGGCAGGAATAATTCAAGAGGAAGGATGGGAGATATTTTAATAATTAAAATCTGGTGGATTTGATTTGCTAGTAATTCCAAAAAGGTAACTTGAAAAACTATTCTAAAAACTAGGAAAAAATGGACTGGTATATATTTACCTCAGTCATGGAGGAATGATGCATGATAAACTGTAGTCCATGTTTAAATATTTTGACTTGTTTAAAATATTAAAGGAAAAGCAATTAAAGGGACAGAAACATGTAATGAGCTGTTGATAAATAAGAATTTCAAGTGCATAAGATTAGTGTCTGGTTCTACTTGCTTTATAGTCTATGTGGACAAACACTTTACACGTATAGACTTACAGAAATCAAATTATCAAAATGAAAAATTAATAAACTTGCTCAGTTTCTAGCACGGTTCAGTGGCATACATCTGTAATCCTAATGACTCAGGAATCTGAGGAAGGAAGATTGCACGTTTGAAGCCAGTGGCAACAACTTAGCAAGACCCTGTCTCAAAATGAAAAATAAAAAGACTAGAGATGTAGCTCAGTGGTAAATGCCCCAGTACCAAAAAAAGATAAAGAAAAAAAGACAATCTAGGGCACAATTACACATCTATTAAATTTAAAATTGAAAACAAATTAAGCTTAAGATTAGAAGCACAACTTGGTAGGAGTTGGAGGGTGTGAGAGGTAACAGATGCAGGCTTTCAGCCACAAATTTATTCTATCATTCAGAAAATTTATCTAGCGATGAAACATATACGAACCAATGACCTTTAACTTGATCATTCCTGTTAGGGATTTTAGTCAGTGTGTCAGAAGAATTAACACAACCCTGGACAAGTTATTTAACTGTTCTTGGTTTTGTTGCTCCAACTCTACATAATGGGTTGGGCTAAAGACAAGTTTTCTCACTTTTAGTGTGCAAGTCAAACAAATGGCCCAGGCTAGTTCAGGCTCTCACCAAAGAATGGGGGTGTCCAGGAGAGGTATGGAAACTTTGCTTTTCTCCTTGTTTAGAGCAGCTAAGACATGTCTGTATTTTTAAAAGTAAACTTGGATTACAAAACAAAGGTAGGAATAAAGCAAAGAAGTATTGGCACCTGGTGACATCTAGCCAGAGGCTGTGTGAGGCTGACACTTTACCTAACTCTCCAAGTGACTTCAACACAGAATCCTTCAGCCCCTCCAGCTAGACCCTTGACTCTAGGAGCTCTATTAGGATATCAAAGTCAACAACTATGCAAAAAAAAAACCTATTGAGAGCCTTCTGGGTATCAGACACTTCAATAAACCAAGTGTTTTCCTGGGGTTTATCTAAAGAAACTCTATCACAAGTGTGCAAAATATTTTGAAGGACTGATAGATAGATCCAGGATGTGCCTATTAAAAGGCAGATTCGTACATTCCACTCCCTCCTTTCTCTTTTTTTGGTGGGGGGGGGATGGGGGCAGTGGGCATACTGAGGATGAAACCCTTAGATGGCCTAAGTTGCCCAGGCTAGCCTTGAACTTGTGAAGATCCTGCTTCAGCTTCCTGAGTAAGTGGGACTACAGATGTGTGCCACTGTGCCTGGCTCTGAAATCTATCCTTAAACAAAAAGTGGACTTACAGGAGCTTTAAGATCTCTCTTGACACCCCAATTTTCTGAATCTATAATTTATTTTTAATAACCTAAAACTTAAAAAATAGC
Source organism: Marmota marmota marmota (assembly GCF_001458135.2). Classification (NCBI taxonomy): domain Eukaryota; kingdom Metazoa; phylum Chordata; class Mammalia; order Rodentia; family Sciuridae; genus Marmota; species Marmota marmota. Next base: position 368,725 of record NW_026000153.1, read on the forward strand.
TTACATGATAAAAAAAAATTGAGAAATGCATAAGGAAGTCAGTTTCATACAATGGAGTGGTAGAAAGGTCTATTTGACAAATTTCTTTTGCACAGACTTCAGTGCTCTTCCATTCATTAGATAATAAGAGTCCTGAAGTCCATGGTTCCCATTTTGCTCCCACATCCATTATTCACTCAATTTAGGAAGCTCACCTTTAATTTATGTGTTTTGTTCGTGAGATTCACCTCTCCTCCATCTGTCACATCAGTGATTCACCACCTGGCCTGATCACCTTTCAAGTCTCTAATATGTAACACTGCAGTCAGAATGGACTCCTTAAACCTTATGTGGTAAAGAATTTATCTTACCCAAAGAGAAGCCTGGTCTTGGCCCCCAGCTCATGGAAGGTGATCTCTGAGCCCTTGGAATATCTTGCCTGATAATGTGATTTATGGTGGGGCCTTTGGACCATGAAGTATCAGTAACCGCCATAGGGGCTGGAGAATAAAAGTCAGCCATATGGACAGTGAACCATATCTATGTGTCTGACTTTAATAAACACACTGCACGCTAAAGTTGGGGTGAGCTTTCCTCGTAGACAATACTCCATGCATACTGTCTCACATCATTGCTGGGAGAAGTTAGCTCCGTCCATGACTACACTGGGAGGGGACAATGAAAAATGTCACATATGGATCTTCCCAGACTCTGCCCCAAACATCTTTTTCACTAGCTGATTTTAATCTGTATCCTTGAACCATAATTGTGAGTGTAACACCTTCCGGTGAACTCTGGGGATCTTCTAGCAAATTACTGAACCTAGAGGTTTTACCTACCTAACTGCATTCTTGTAATGTGCTGAACATCTCAATGTCTTTCATTCTTCTAGGGCTTTCCTCAGCTTAATATTCCTGTCCCTATGACCCTCCTCTCCCCGAGTGCCCTGGAAAACTCCTGTTCTTATATTTAAGATGGTTTAAGAGCACCTCCTTTGTGATTTCCCACTACATCTCTCTTTCAGTCAAAATTAGTCATTCCCATACCACCCCCATGATGCTTCTAGAGTTCTGTCAGGTCACCCTGCAAAACCATGTTCTTCCCAGTTCCCAACAGAGGGCTTCCTGCGGAGTAAGTCTTTAGTACATGTAGGGATTGAATGAATTAGCTATGGAAATGAGTATTTAAAATAAAGAAAAAAACCAGATTAGAAAATATGCACAAATGAAGTGCAACCCAATGACAAAAATGTAAGGCTATTAATAAGCATCCACAAGGAATGCCAAGAAATGTCTATTTAACATTTATTATTAATTATCACTTATAACTTGAAAAATCCAGCTTTATTTTAATATGAAAAATGAGGGTAGACAGCTACAATAAAAATAATTTACCAAAGAAACAAGGTTAGGGAAGCTAAAATATAATGTGTAAAGTGTTACTGAAATAGGTAAATTTTAACATTTTAACTCATAAGCAGATTTATTTTTAGCAATCCAATTACTTTTGGCAATAAAATATATCATTACATTTCCCCTCCTTTTTTTCTGGCCAACTAAATTTAGTTAACTTCTTCTTTAATTGCTGTTAGAAAGTATTTTGAAAATATTCCTTTTTAAGTACGTTCACTCAAAAAAAAAAAAAAGAACATGCAGAAGTTCACAGAAATTATGTTGCTCTTATTATTGCATGTTAATGTTTATGTTTTATTATGTTAAAGTAGCTGCTTGATTATGGCTTATCTTTTTGGACTTCCACATTTTGAGAACTTGGTTTAATCTAAATGAAGTATACAACTGATAACATTTCAAGACAAGGCTAAAGTAATAACTATATAAAGTGTTTGTTTTGATTTCAGGCGCAGGAAGGATGGCCGTTATGACCTTTTGCTTCGTATGAAAGCATTTGAAAATAATTACTGAAACTGGATATTAATGATTACCATAAATTTGATGGCTGCTCAGAGGCCCTTAACCTTAGAATGGTTAGGAAAACAGGACCTTGTAAATGAGTGATATTGTGCAGGTTGGTTTTGTTATGACTCATTTGTTTATTGTTAATGAGAAGCAATTGTCCTGGTACTAAATTATCATTTTGTTTTTCCATTTGATAATCAGTTTTTTAATGTTTATTTAATTTAATTAACTAATTTATTTATTTTTTCTTTTTTTTGAGACAGTGTCTTGCTAAGTTGCTCAGGCTGGCCTTGAATTTCCCATCCACCTGTCTCAGGCTCTCCAGTAACTGGGATTATAGGTGTGCACCTCCACACCCAGCTTAATCTTTATATTTTGGAAGTAAACGTCTTTGGCAGCAAGATAATTCATTCCTACAACTGTCTGAGATACCATCATTTATTGTTCTCATATCTACACTCAAATCAAACTTCCTTGAAATGTTTTTAATCCAAATCTGGTTATTACTGAAGAAGTGCACTGGAACTAAATATTTCTGGTTATGCAGCCTCAGCTTAGCAAAGTAACATCGCCATCCTTTTTTCAAAAAAGAAGAATCAGTGAGGTAGAAGAAACAATTATATTTGAAGATTGGCTCGTGATATTTATCATAACAGTACATTCACTGGGTTCACAGGAGGCCCCTGGACATTTTCAAGGCCAATGTTGATGGCAGTTTATCTTTTAAATTTTAGATTCCACTTCTGGGATGACAACCTGAGGAGCTCTGAGGACCCACTCCCCAGCTTACAAGCTTAGTTTAAAAAACGTTTTGTTTTTTTTTTTAATATTTTAAAGTCTTTGAAAATTGTCCTAACCATACCAAAACTCAGAACAATAAGAGTATGTGGGAGTTGAGTCATGTCCCTCTTTTTTCTTTATACCCTGCAGCTCAGCTGATCTAGGTGGATATGGCCAAGAAGGTAGAGCTCCTTTCCCCCTACTATTTCTCACACCTTTCAACTCCAAGTGCAAGAGGAAAAGTTCCTGAACAGTGCAACCAAAAGTATGGGAACTCCCACCCAGCACTCACTTGAAGGATGGAGGCTCTGCCTCAGGAGCAGCAGGCCAAGAACACTGGGACCCCAATTATTCTCACTTCAGTTTATTCAAAGAGTAGAGCTTCCATGGATAGAGAGGGCAGCCAAGAAGAGGAGAAGCTATTGCCCCACCCACAGTGCTTCAGAGATGTTTCCCAGGAGAAGAGGTAGTTCATAAGAAAAGAATGTTTCATAATTTCTCCAAAGTAACTGATTTTATTTGAACCAGAGCAAGTTCAAGCTTAAAGATACTTTAGAAAATAATAGCTCCTTTTAATGAAGGGCAACAGCTAAACCATAGGTCAGGCAGCCCACCAAGGAGAACCAGCTATACTGACAACTAACAGTGCCCTCCTGGGGTCAGAACAAACCTCAAGACTGAACTCCAAAACTACCCCTGCCTGAATTTAATTGGGTCAGACTTCAGAGCAATTTATGCCCTAGGTTATTGTTGAAAACAATAGGGATAGGCTGGTAATTCATGAAGCCTAGCAGTTGGTTGTGCTACCAAATCAGGCAATTTAGACTAGGGGAAAAGATAGTCAAAGAAAAACTCTGCTAAAATCCCAATGGGACTCTGTGTAAGCTCAAGGAAGTGCCTTCCACATAGGAGAGAAAATAGTCTTTAGTAAAATGGTATAAAAAAATGCAAGCAAAAAGGCTCCTGAGAGAAAGAAAATCAATATCCATAGCCACAATAACATATTGTTAAATTTTTAACAAAAATTGTAAGATACGCAAAGAAACAGGGAAGTCTGAGTCATATGTGGGAACAAAAGAAATTACACGTGAGAGGAACCAGATGCCAGATTTAACAAAAACTTCAAAGTAGCCATTACATATGTGTAAAAGGACCCAAGGAAATGATGCATAAAGGCATAATGGAAGGCCAGGTGTGGTGGCACATGCCTATATTCCCAGAAACTCAGGAGGCTGAGGCAGTAGGAACACCAATTCAAGGTCAGTCTCATCAACTTAGTAAGCCCCTATCTCAAAAAACAAAAACAAAAACAAAAAACTAAAAGGGCTGGTATGTAGCAGCTCAGTGATAGAGCACCCCTGGGTTAAAACTCTGATACTACAAAAAATTAAATTAAATTAAACAAGGGAAGTTATGATGAAAATGTCCCATCAAATAGGGACATTCACATCAATAAAGAGGAATTATAATAATGAGCGAAATGGAAATTCTGGAGCTGAAAAGTAGAATAACTGAAATGAAAATTCATTAGAGGGGCTTAACTAGATTTGAAGTGGCAGAAGAAAGAATCTGCAAACTTAAAGGTGAATTGACAGAGATTATGAGATCAAAACAGAGAAAAAAAACAGAATAAAAAAATAAGAAGTCTCAGAGAAAAATGGAATACCTTCAAGTGTGCTAATAATATATACATAATGGGGGGATGAAGAAATAATTGATCACATTTCTCAAATATATTGAGAAAATGTTAATTTATACATTCAAGAAATTTGATGAAACCCAAGGAGGACAGATGAAAAGAGATATAAACTTGATAGTAAAAATGCTAACACACAGGATGAAAAAGAAAATCTTAAAAGCAGCAAGAGAAAAGCATCATATAAAAGAAATCCCCAATTAGACTGATAGGTCAGGGCTGGGATTGTAGCTCAGTGGTAGAGCACTTGCCTTGTATGTGTGAGGCCCTGGGTTCGATCCTCAGCACCACATAAAAATAAATAAATAAAAATAAAGATATTGTGTCTATCTACAAGTAAAAAAAAATTAAAAAAAGATTAATAGGTCACTTTTCAGCAGAAAAAGTGACAGCCAGAGTCATATTAAAAATGCAACCAAGGATTTTATATGAAGTACCATTATCTTTCAAAAATGGAAATGAAAATAAAAATATTCCCAAAATAAACAAAACTTATAAGAATTCATTGCTTTGCAGGCATACATTACAAGAAATACTAATGGAATTCAGGTGCAGTGGAGCATACCTAGAATCCCAGGTACTCTCGAGGCTGAGGCAAGAGGATTTCTTGAGCTCAGGAGTTCAAGGTCAGCCTGGGCAACATAGTGAGACCCTGTCTCTTAAAACAAAAAACCAAAATGAAGTATCACAGGAAGTTCTTCAAGCTAAAAGAAAGTAAACCTAAAAGGAAGTTTGAGTCCACATAGTGACACAAAAATTATGGGTAAAGAGGTAGAAATAGACTGAAGTATAAGCAATTATTTCTTCTTTCATTTTTGTTCATTTAGCTGATTTACAAAGTAAGCATATGAAGCTACCCATGTGTATATGGCCACGTGTGTACATTATTGTGTCTATACCAAATAGAAATACAGTATGCTGGGCAATGATAGCAAGCGAAGATGGCCTGGAGTAAAGAATGGGATTAAGGAAATGACACCAGCTAGTGACCCAAACCCACAAGAACAAATGAAAAGTAACAAAATGGTAATAAGAAACAAGATCCAACTATATGATGTTTACAGAATACACATTTTAGATTCAAAGACCAAAAAAAAATTAAAATAAAAATAGGTTGAAAAATGAAGTATTGGTAAAGATATGTTATGCAAACAGCAAACATGAGAAAGCTGCAACGGCTATGTTCAAGCAGACAAAACAGACTTTACAACAAAAAATTATTAAAATAAAGAGTGACATTTTATAATGATAAAGGATCAACCCATTGTAAGACATAACCAAAGTAAACAAACAAATAAAGTCTTATTTAAGACACCCACATAAAAACTGTATCAGGTTGAATAGTAAGCACCCCCCCACACCCTGAAAAAATTTAATGTCCACCTGGAACCTCAGAATGTCCCTTTATTTGGAAGTAGGGTCTTTGCAGATGTAGTTGGTCAAGCTGGAGCCATACTGGGTTAGAGTGGATGCTAAATCCTTGGCTGGGGTTATTATAAGGGCATGCAAGGACACTAAAGAGGAAAGCCATTGATGACAGAAGCAGAAATTGCAGTGATGTGGCAACAAGCCAAAACCTGCAGGCAACACTAGAGGTTAGGAAGAAGCATGGAAGGATTTAAGAGCCTTCAGAAGTTGCATGATCCTGCTGCCACCATAATTTCAGACAATCTCAAAAAATGTGAGAAAATTAGTTCTATTGTTTTGTGCTCGTTTGTTAACAACAGCTCTAGGAAACTAATACCCCAACCCTGAGTTACTGGAATACATTTTTGTTTATCTTCTACCTACTTATTATATTATTGAAAGTAGGGTAAGAACTCTATTATCATTGAATTGTTTATTTGTTCTGTCAATTTTTCTTTAAGTATTTTGAGGCTAGTAACAATTTTTTATTTGGAAGTATAATGATCTGATATTAGTATAGCCACACTGAGTCCCTTTGGGTTGCTGTTTGCATTTTGTGTGTGTGTGTGTGTGTGTGTGTGTGTGTGTGTGTAGTATGGTGCTGGGATTTGAACCTAGGTCTTTACCTGTGCTAGGCATGCATTCCACTACTGAGCTATACACCTAGGCCTTCTTTTTGGATACATTTTTAAATTTTCAACCTGTGTCTGTGTCTTTGAATCTGAAGCATATCTCCTGTAGTCATCATACAGTTTGATTTTTTTTAAACCCAGTCTAACAATCTCTCTTACTTGTATTTTATTCTTTTTCCAAACTATTTAAATGTTTATTGAGTTCTTAATTTTAGGTCTTACATTTTTCAATTCTAGAATTTCTAGCTGATTTTTTAAAAACTAGATTCAGGCTCTTATGAAATTCTCCATCTTGACTTATTAATCATTTTTAAGTCTATCTCTGATAGTTCTAGTAACTGTATCATCCATAGATCTGGAAGTTTTGTTTGTTTGTTAGTTTATCTCTTTTTCTTTTAGCATTCTTGGGAATTTTTTTTTATGCTAGAAATTGTATATGACACTTTGTAGAGTCTTTGAATGATATCTTCCTTCAGAGAGGGATCACCCTATTTCCTAGTAGAAAACAGAATAGTAGCAGGTAGATCACATTAGTTCAATCAATAATTCAGGTGACTTGAACCAGGTTGCTATTTTAATAAGGTTTAATTTACTCTGATTCTCCTGTGTTTCTAAGCTCTCCAGAGTTCTGGGTTATGTTTGTTTTGTTTTTGATTTGTGGTGCTGGGAATTGAAATCAGGACCTTGTATATGTTAAGCAAGCATTCTACCACTGAGCTACACTCCAGCCCCTCTCCAGAGTTCATAATTGAGATTCCTGGATGTGTCCAAGGGCCTTTCTCTCGAGGGGTCCCCAGAGACAATTTTTGCCTGATTAATACCATGATGCAATTAATACAAGCTTCCAAAACCTATGCTATGGCTTTCATAAGGTTTTTGTCTTCCTTTTCTTTCTTTTTGTTTGTTGCTGGTTTTGTTGTTTTGTTGTTTTAATCTTTCTGATCTGAGCAATCCAAGGATTCTGCAAATACTCAAGCAGGGAACAGGCAGAGTGTCAGAATCACTTCTCTGGGCCTCTGGCCTAATTGGGACCCTTGCTCTCCCAGTGCTAGTTGGCTTAGTGGCTCTTAACTTTTACCTCTCCAGTCCAGTGCATGGTTGCCATAATTTATTTCCTTCTCTGATTCTTAGCAGTAACTAAAATATTTTTTGTGTCCAAATTTGTGCCCCAAACTGGCCAATTCTGTAAAGGAAAAAGTAGCCATAGGCTATCTGCTCCTTTCTCCTGTTATCTTCTGTATTGAGAGTCCTTAAGACCTCACTGCTACCCCAGGCTCAACAGACAATTGTATTCATGGCTATCATTTATTACAGAAAAACAATACACAGTAAAACCAGCAAAGGTGCATGGGGTGAAATCCAGAGGAAACTGGGCACAAGATTCCAATAGTCCTTTTCCCATGCAATCATGCAGCATGAGACTAATTCCTCCAATACTATATTGTGGTATGGTTAACATTTTGTCTGCTAGGGATGTTCATTAGAGACTTATTGCCCAAACTGTATATTGAGATCTGGGCATAGACACCCCCGCCCCCACACCTGCCCCCTGCCTCTTGCCACCTAGCACATATCATGATTTCAGACTCCCAGAAGGAAACTAAGTATTCAGTACAGACCATGTTGTTTGTATGAACAGTTTATACAGCAAAAACCACCTTATTACTTGGGGAATGGTGTGACCATTCCTGTAATTCAACTTCCCAGACATAAACCAAAGCCCAACCTTCTAAGAAGAGCTAAGGATAGTGTCTCAGCCTACCACATTAACTCTTTTGGCATGTTTTCTGAGATTTTGGCTCCTAGAGTTCTGGTTTGGCTGAAAGTTCTTCAATGGTTTTAAACGGATATTAAGTAATTTTACCTAACGTTGCTAGTTGATACTGAGTGTCACTCTGCTAAGGAAGCATCTGGCTATATTTTATTCTCTGCTGAACATTATATTTGAGAAATTGTAGAACTTGGGGCTTAAGATGATGGGACTTTTCCCCCTCCATGGAATATTTGTTTATTAACAGGCACCTAGAGGATTACTTTCACACAGTTTCAAGAACTGGGATGATTTGAGGCTGTGCTGAATTCCTTGTCCACGTATCTGTGAGAGAGTTGTACTTTCAGTTCACTTTTATTCCCATGGAGGCACATCGTACGGCCAAAGCATAGCAGTTTTCCAGTCCTCTCCCTGACTGGCTGGCATTGACATCCAGCTTTGTCCTCCTCCAAAGCATTCTTTATCTCCTTAAGTACTGCTTCTCCAGGAAATAAGTTGTGCCAATGCTGGTCTTGTCTCTTTAGATTTTCATGTTTAGAAAAAGAATTGTTCAGATTATCTAATTGCCAATGGAAAAATAACATTTCTGGAAGTGGATTTCTACCTCTACTTGACTTCTTATGCTTGAAGGTTTTCAGAAGCAATATTTTGAGGAACTCACGATGGTGATAGGGCTCTTAGTATAACCCTTAGAAGCCTGTCACTCTGGGATTTACGGGGATCAATTCCAAGAAGACAAACAGCTGCCTCTCCAAGAAGAGGAGATTTGATCAAATCAATCTTTCATTAAGGAGCTCTCCGGTCACCTTGGGGCTCATCTTACGATTGGTCAGTACTCCTGGAAAATTGGGCTCATGGCCAATTCAAAGTAGCCTTGGTGAATGGAGGTCGATCTTGTTGAAATCTGTGTAGAGCCAAGATCCTTGCAATATAGACACTTGAATACAGACTAGTTGAACAAGGATAGGATACCAAAGAGCTCTACTGACATCCTCAGAATCACCCTAGCCACCTGGTTATCTAGCGCCTCCTTCACAATAGGACCTTTGCTTAGTATTTATGTGGGAAACAATTATTGTTATGATCAAAATCCATTTTAAGAAGTCTATCCATAATTTTTTTATTTTTCCTTCCTTCTTTTTTAATGGTACTGGGGGGTGAATCTAGGGGTGCTCTACACTAAGTTACACCCTGGCCCTTTTTATTTTTTATTTTCGAGAGCGGGTCTCACTAATTTGTCCAGTCTGGCATTGACCTTACAATCCTATTTCCTCAGCCTCCTGAGTCTCTGGGATTATAGGCATATGTCACCACTTCTGGCTCCAACCATATATTTAGCACCCAGATTTTATCACTCACCCTCCAATCCTAATAATTCCATGTCCCCAGCCACCTGGGTGGGTGTAAATGGCATATTCTTGTGATATCTCCCCTTCCATGAAAAGCAGCAAGAAAGACTGCTCAGATTTATTCCCACTGGAAATAATTATTTTCCTTGCTGTCCTCAAGAATTATTTGATGGGATTGTAATACCACAGTCTACTTCTAGCTAGTAACAGTGTACAGTGTAAGTTCTGCTGCATGTATAAGCAGGCTTAATTTTTTTCTCTTCAGTGAACTGGCAAGTTTACTATTCCTAATGCACATATAATTCATAGCTTTTGTTGCTTGCTTTTTTTCTCCTTTCAGGCATGTCCCTGCTTCATCAAATTTAACTTGGTTAATGTAAATGAATTAAAAGACTTGAAAGAATAAACATTCAGCTGGGGAGCAGTGGCTGTAATACCAGCAGCTCAGGAGGCTGAGGCAGGAGGATGACAAGTTCAAATCCAGACACAGCAACTGAGCAAGGCCCTAAAGCAACTCAGTGAGACCTCGTCTCTAACAAAATATAAAAAAGGGCTGGGGATGTGGCTTAGTGATTAATCACCCCTGGGTTCAATCCCTGGGACAAAAAAAAAAAAAAAGAATAAACACTTGAACAAGATTTTGAACTACTGTGGAATTAGAAGAGAAAGTGGTACCATGTTATTTTGGTGAGGGGTTGTCTCATTTCAAGAGAAATGAGAGAACAAAATATTGGCAGAAAATAATGGACAAGACTAAAGTGGAAACCCGTGGCTGACTGAGGAACTTTACAAATTCTAAGGTAAATGTACTGTAGGCCTTCATGAGTAGGTGTATGCCTACAATACAACCATCAAATAAACTTGTAGTTTCTTCAAAAGGAAGCAAGTGAGATAAAAGCGAGAATTCATAGCACTGAAGTGAGGTCTTGCCTACTTTGTTGTTGGATGAGTCTAGACATCATTCATATGAACCACAGAGTACACAGGAGGGAATAATATGGCAGAAAGTAAGAAAAAGTAAATGTCATAGATGAGCCCAGGAAAACTTCATCCATTTCTCTAAGTAAAAAGAAATATGATGTATTATAATGTACTTCTCAAAAAATTTTTATGCAGGCACATTTAAAATAATCAAAGTAGTCAAATTTTACAAGCTTCATCTCCAGGAAGATGTACATTGGAGTGTCAGAGTTTTGCAAACTTCTCTCAAAACAGTCTCTCATACACTACCACCACTTTCCTGGATTAGATTCACAGTCTGTTTAATAAAACAAGTCTTTATTCACTAGCATGCACTAGGTATCACATTAAAGTCCCACAGAGTTATGGTCCAGTGAGGGAGACAAACATATAAGAAGATAATCATAATACGATATGATCAATATTTGTATTAGAGCACAGAAGAAGTGTGACCCAGTGCTGTAGGAGCCAAGAAGCTTCAGAAGAAATCTACAAGATCTTCAGTACAACTCTGAAGGGTCACTACAGGGTCACTATATGCTATACATTTGACTTACTGTCTTTGAATAGGGAGAGATGAAAAAGAGAACTGAACCCATCAGTGTCATCCTGGCTTAGACTGCAGCCCACCTATGTCCATGAAATTTAGTTGCTTATTCCAGAAAATCTGTGCCCAGGAAAGAGAAGATTGTAAACAAACAAAAACAAGAATGGGCTCTAAATTTTTGTTTGTATAAGGGGATTCTGACAGGTTGGAAACAATAATTGCTTCTTAAACATGTTGATATATTAAGACTTTTGAAGAGCCTCGCTTACTGTGACCACCATTCCTAAACTTCCCTTCCTAGACAGAGATGCCATCTGTGCACAGATCCCAGAGTCCTACAAATATCTCACTTCCCAGATCTGAAACACAGCTAAACATATCAAGGTGGCACATTGTATTTTTTCAGCAGAGTTTTATTCTTTGGTTTTTCTTTAATAACAAATTATCTAATAATATTTTGGGAAGTTAGACAATAACAGTTTTTTTAAAGAATTGCTCATGTTAATTTGTACATACTCTTGTACAGAAAAACCAGGTTTCTATGCCAGGTCAATTCATCTTTCACTAACTAGTCTATGTTGATGTTAATCAGTGTTAGTTGGCTTTATATTAGGGAAGCCCCATTTAAAAGACAAGACCCTTTCGATAAGTCCTTTCTAGCTAAAATCCATTATCAGATAACCAAATCATTGCTGTCAACTACTATACCAAGTCTGAGTTCATAAGTATCAAACTGAGGAACTTGTTGGGAATATAGGTTTACAAGTTTCATGCACAGTGATTCTGATTCAGGGGAATTAGCACAAGACCTAAGAATCTACATATTAAAAAAACCTGTTTTTCACAAATGTAAACTGCATTTATACCTCCCTTTGAGAAATAAATGCTCTCCTCCCCATATAGCTGTAAACACATGTATATTACACATATATACACACCCACCTTAACTATTCAACTCACTTACAATGAAAGTAAGGTCATACTACATACACATATATTTATATATATTTAAAATATATGCAACATTTTATAATACATTTTCCATGGCATGCTTTTTCCAGAACATATTATATAATTTTTCTAAATCATCACATATAGATTTGCATTTTTTAAATGGCTGTATCATATTCATACACACACACACACACACTATGATTTATCCATTTCTCAATTAATGAATGTTTAGATTGCTGTGGGGGATATATGTTGTAGATGGGCACAATACCTTTATTTATTTTTTTATGTGGTGCTGAAGATTAAACCCAGTGCCTCGCATGTGCTAAGCAAATGCTCTGCCACTGAGCTACAGCCCCAGCCTTGCTGTGAGTGGTTTTTTTGTTTTGTTATTCTTTTCTCTCTTTCTCTCTTTTTTCTATTACAAGCAATGCACAATGACTACCTTGCATGCTTATGTTTATATATTAAGCTAAATTTTATGCAGAATATGGAAAATGGAATAAACATAGGAGAGTAGGATTGCTAGGTCAGAGGGTATATGATACATTTTAAAGACTGATAGATCCTGCCTGCTGAATTGCCCAGTAATTCAGTTTGTACCAATTTGCAGTCCTAACTGTCTCAAAGTAATGACTTCTTCCATACTTATACTAATACTAGTATCAGCCTTTTTCATCTTTATCAATCTAACAGATTAAAAAAAGCATATTTAGGCATTAGAGCAGATTATGCTAAGTGAAGCTAGCCAATCCCTAAAAAACAAATGCCAAATGTCTTCTTTGATATAAGGAGAGTAACTAAGAACAGAGTAGGGTCGAAGAGCATGAGAAGAAGATTAACATTAAACAGGGATGAGAGGTGGGAGGGAAAGGGAGAGAGAAGGGAAATTGCATAGAAATAGGAGACCCTCAGAGTTATACAAAAGTACATACAAGAGGAAGTGAGGGGAAAGGGAAAAATAATACAAGGGGGACAAATGAATGTCAGTAGAGGGGGCAGAGAGAGAAGAGGGGAGGGGAGGGGAGGGGAGGGGGGATAGTAGAGGATAGGAAAGGCAGCAGAACACAACAGACACTAGTATGGCAATATGTAAATCAATGGATGTGTAACTGATGTAATTCTGCAATCTGTATGTGGGGTAAAAATGGGAGCTCATAACCCACTTGAATCAAAGTGTGAAATATGATATATCAAGAACTATGTAATATTTTGAACAGCGAACAATAAAAAATTAAAAAAATAAAATAAAAAAATTTAAAAAGCATATTTAAATTTGATTTTACCATATCTTTAGTATCAGAATAACCAGAATTCGGTTTACCATGGAAATAATTATCTCAAGTTTTACAAAACATATCATAATTTCATTTTAGGAACTTTTATTTTATTTTAAAACTTAGCCCTATAAAAAGACTAGATGAATGAATTTCACTAGGTAGCACTTACTTAGCATTTTCTTTTACAAAGTGATATAAAAGTGAGAGTTCTAAGACCTATGTTCGAAGTCTGGCTTTACCATTCATCAATGAGATGTCCTTGGGCAAGTCACCTACCCATTCTTTTTTAATATTTACGTCTTTTTAGTTGTAGATGGACAAAATACCTTCATTTAATTTATTTTTATGTGGTGCTAAGGATCAAATGCAGTGCCTCACACATGCTAAGCAAGTGCTCTACCCCTGAGCTATAATCTCAGCCACCCCACCTACCCTTTTGAGAGCTTCAGTTTCCTCTTTTGTGAAATGGGGCTTCCACTCATAAAATGATTGTTTTGAGTAAGAAATGAGGTAATCATCTTAGTTACAAATATTAGCTGTTACTACTGCCACATTAATAATGCAAGGGAAATTATCAAATAACTAAAATTGTAATGTTTCTTCGTAATTATAAGTATGTTGATGTTAACAAGTCAGATTCTATTAGGTGAGTCAACTATTTAGTCATATATCATAGGCTACCACACTGTCCATGAAATTGGATTCTGGCTCTGGTTCTCTACAAGTCCTCCCCTAAAAGCAGCTCAGGAAATCTTTCCTAAAGTACTTAGTTCCTTATATGAAATGGAATTATCCAAATACACAGTTAATTATACACCAGAATTTTTTGCAAGTTTCTAAGAGGCTTTTGTTGTGAAGTACATACTTCATGTAATGCCTTTGAGATTTCCTAAAGCCAAAGAATGAAATTCTAAAATTTTACCCTAAAATAATACACTAAAGCTGGCATCAACCCAACTCAATCAGTGTCTAAAGTACCTAGCATAATTCCCTACATAATCTCTGTATTCAAAAGGTAAACTCATATTCAAATTACAAAAAAGAATAACCTAAACTTGCTTGTGCTTCTGGTATAACAAATAATCAACCATTGCCACATGACCCATGAAGCACTTCTTCTTTGGATAGATACTAATGGACTTCCTGCACTTCTCATCCCTAGGCCATGTCAAGCACAAAAGCAGGAATGAGATATCATTGTCCTCTGGCTTACCCCTACAGCTCTCAATGGCTCAACTCACCTAAGTCTTTCTCTTTTACTTTTTCCATACCATGATGTTTGAAAATTTATATAATATTTTTTAATGAATAAAATGATCTGGAAAAATATTTTTTCAGTTTTTATTTCAATAAAACAAGAGGCAACACTTGCTGTATAAAGTACTACATATGGAGAACATTTACACAAACATACAAAACTTAAAAAAAAAACTAAACTCCAGTTTATTTCCATAGCCTTAAAAAGGTATAGAGCACATAAAAATATCCAGAATCATGTTTGTTCTTTAGGAATGTAAACTCCAGGAATACAATTAGAAACAGTTATGCTTGCTAGGAAGAGATCAGTATCACTACATGATTTGAAGTAAAGATGAAAAATATACTCTCAGGTCCTGATGACAAAAGCAACAATCTGTGAAATAGGATCTTGGGTTTTCCAGTAAAAGCTTCATATTCAGACACAGGTACTCTAGAATTCTACTATCAAAACACGAAAACATCAACAAAAGTGTTCACTGCCAGTCTCTTCAGACATGCACAAGTTATAAAGTACAGAAGACAACATATTTATACTCTCTGATGAAGAAGTTAACAATATTAAATGTAAGTCTGAATGAATCAAAGTATTAAGTACAATTCCACTAGAAACAAATCTAAAAGTACACTTTCATGCTAATTAAAGGACTACAGAGTTTTAAGTTTTCATTCAAAGATTGGGAAAACATTATTATACATTAATTTTTATCTACAATGTTTAATTTAAGTATCCATCCAATCATTTGTCTTTCTAAATGGGTTTTTAAAAATATATCTTCTAATTACATTATTCACTGTATATATTTCCTTGATGTGCTTTCCTTTAATATAGATTTATTGTGCCTATAGACTCAAATATTAAACTGCCTTATTTTAAGTACTTGTTTAAAATTAGGTGAGTGCCTTTTTTTCCTCCATAACTTAACAGTTTAAACTTTTTTTGTTTTATTTTTCCAAAATAGGCAAAAATCCCTTAAAACTGGGATTATGTTGATCTATTTTGGTTTAAAATATACATTTCCCCTTAAGTCAACTTTTTTAAAAAAATGAGCAATATTTGCTGAACAGCTGCTTCACAATTGAAAAGAGCAATGAAATATATTGCTTTTTCAAAACAAACTTTAGTCATCATTGAAGGACTAAGAATTTCCACTCTACAAGTCTGCAAAACTTGTCTTAAAGAGTTCCACAGTGATATACAAAAGACTCCAGGGTGCTTTCCTGTGGCTTCAGGAAGAAAAAGAAAGACACCTGCCCTGGGTACTCTGGGATATTCCCTTGAAAAGTGTACTTTTTTTCTCTCCTGCTTGGATTCCAAGAGGCTTGTGCTGGGTCCAGTGTAGCCAGACCACTGCACCAGCTGGGTTTCAAGAGTGAGAGACTGAGTGATGTCAAGAATCTCTGGAGTTTTAAAATGTGCAGTGGAGCTGCATGTTTTGCTTAGATCCTTGGAACTGAGTGTGAGACCCCAGTTCTGTGTGGAATCCTTTTGGTTATTATTCTGGATACACAAGAGGTCTGTTAGCATCTTTATAGGAAAGTAACCTACCAAAGCTACCACCTTTCAAATTTGAAAGGTGAGTAGAAAAAGAGTAGTAAGCATAATAACAATTGTTGCCACAGTTAATATTATTCAATTTTCATAATTATTAGAAAAACTTTCAGGGTATATCCTTATTTGGAAATAGTATCAAAGGTATTACCAAAAAAAAATTTTATTAACATGATTCCACACTGCAGAAAATCAGTTGGTACAAATCACTTGGAGCAAAAATTCAGAATCACTCATTCAATGAGTAAGCTTCCAGAAAAAAAAATTTAAAAAGTATATACACATGCAAATTTGTTGTGCATTGTTTAAAAGGATACCCTTTTGTACTTGAACTTGGAAGCATCTATAGCTGATTTCATTTGTGGTTAATAAAAATACTAAAAGTTACATTTGTATCACAAAAATTAATGAGAATCATTAGGAATTTAGAATTAGAAGACTTAAGAAGTCATGCATCAATGTTATTAAAAAGTTAATTAGTTGTCAAAAACAATGACAATTATAATGATCTACTATCTAGTATGTTTTGTCTACGGTTGTGAGGCCACTGAAAATCCAACATATTCGACAACTAATTTGTCTGAACTCTGATACTCTCTTTTCAAATACTAATGTGCATAAAAGTCACTTGGGGATCCTGTTAAAATGATGATTTGATTCACTAGGTCTGGACCTGAAATTCTGCATTTTTAACAAGATGCCAGGTGACACCAGTCCTACTTACTAGTCTTTGAACCACTTGAGTAGCAAAAGCCAAGAATAAAACCCAAATGAGGTTTCTTTACAGTACTACAACTTCAAGATTTGATCTTGCATTTGTGACAGATAATGTTTCTGCAAACTTATTCTGTTTTCTAAGCACCTCAAATTGCTTAAAAGGCCAGTCTTTAAAATTAATTCTTAATGTTTTCAATACTGTTAGTAACTATGCCTAGGGGAAATTTTTTTGTTAAGGAGTTACAAAAAGACAATAGTAAGTTTACAGTGACATTTTACAAATATTTTACATTGTACACAGAATTACTATTAAAATTAATACAATGTCAACTTTCACTGTCTGGTTTCCCTATAGTTTTTGACTATACTTCAT
This sequence comes from Marmota marmota marmota, assembly GCF_001458135.2. Taxonomy (NCBI): domain Eukaryota; kingdom Metazoa; phylum Chordata; class Mammalia; order Rodentia; family Sciuridae; genus Marmota; species Marmota marmota. The sequence goes on from NW_026000153.1 coordinate 385,895, forward strand.
GACAATCAATATTATTCCATTTTATTGCTGGAAGTAAAAATATCAAATACAGTTGTGTTAAACTACACTGTACTCAAGGATAATGGTTAAAAACTAATTCATGCCTTTTGAAGAATTAGGTTTAAACTGATAGGCAAAGAAGTTATAGTCAAGCTGTATTTGGAGTGTAAATGCTTTAGCACATTTCAACACATCGAGTTTTTCATGTGTTTGAGTTGTACAGAAGCAGGAAGAAGAGGAAAGCATTAGCATGCTCTCTTTGTGAGAAGAGACCAGAGCTAGGGACCATGAGGAAGGACACCACTGCATACAACAAGTAAAGCAGCTCAAGAGGTGGACAGCTTCCCAGGCCCTCTTCCCCAGTCACCTCCTTTAATCTGCACCCTTCTTCCTTTCTCTCACTCTAAATTAGTTCTTGCTTTACAGGGAACCTCAACCAGAGCTGAACTGACCACCACTAGAAAACAACAAAAATTTTTTATGTCCATCTAGAGGTCACCTAGTTCCCAATTGCTACCTAAAAAATTGTTCAGCTTCTACCTTTGTTGCCGTTCTTATTTTTGTCTTTTGATTGGGGGCAACTGAATTGACTCTTGTTTCTATATCATAACAAGAACATTGAAAACAGGCCTGTTCACAAACAAGAAACACATTTCACTCTTCATATTTTAAATTTAAGAATACAACCATAAGCAAACCAAAATTAGCTTACATGTAAATGTCCTTTGTTCATATTTCACTATCTTTATTTTTTTCATGTCATTTTACAGATGAAAAAATGTATCTAATTTCCTTCATTTGCAATTCAATATCACAGCGTTGATTCTGGTTTCTTGAGAATTGTGTTGCAAGATTTACAGTGATTTCCAGGATGTCTTCAGTGATGTGTGCTATAAGTTAAAGGGATCCACACTAACTAGGATGTCCAAAGTCCAGAAGCAGGGTCAATCAGCTTTATGGCCTATCACACCTTCAAATTGACAAGAGATTTTTTCACCTGCCAAGTTCAGATCAAACACTTCAAACAACATTTTCTACCAGCAATCTGAGTTTTGACATAAAAATGTTCCAAACATACCAAGAGAAATGCCCCTACCCATCTCTGGAATCACATAATCATCTCAAAGTACTGAGTTGTCAGGCATTTTCCAGTGCTTTGAACAAACTGTTCTAATCTTCAAGATGATCTGGCGACAAATATTTCTTATCAGGCACTTTTCATACTCATCCCTTTTGTTTTCTCACATGCCTGCTTGTCAGCGTGGCTTGCTGAAAGACCAGCTGTGCAAATCGTGGACTTGCTCCTCTGCCCCATTCTTTATGACACAGTTCCCTTACATGAGACCCCCTTTGACTCTGAAGGGCAAACACAGTTACGAAAATAGGAGGCATTAAAAACCAACTCACAACCTCACATGAGATGTAACCAACTTGATCAGACAACCTGCCAAAACTTACTGTTACACTGACAATCTCAGGGTAACAGTAACAAATAAGATTAAAACAAAACAGAATCAAAAGAAAACAGGAATGGGCAGCAAGGTGGGGTGCGGGGAGAGACCAAATATCAAGAAATAAAAAAATCGTATTTCAACTTACTGCAACCTAGACATTGTCTCCTTCATATAGTCAAGGGAGCCTTCAGAATTTAAGACATGGGGCTCCCATCAGGAATAGACCTGGGCATTTTCATAAAGAAGCAAGGTCGTATTTTAGGTGCACTGGTTATAGGAGAAAAACATTACAGATTAATCTGTGGACAGAGTAATGCTAATACTAGGAGGTCTCTGTGGACCTGCTTGATACTTCAGCGGAAGGTCAGTCCTTTCTGAAATGTAAGCGAGCCTTTCATCTTGGAGACTACAAGCAGAAAACCTATTGGCATCTGTCCCAGTCCCGAGACCCACGACAGAGGGTGGGTTATGCGGAACTGTGACCCCACTGACTTGTTCAAAGGATTTACTAAAAACAGTCGCAGCAGTCTTAGCCAAACTATGGCTACTAGGCTTAGGCAGGGACTGGCTGGTGGTTAAAGTTAGTCTCTTCAAAGAGAGAAGCTCAAGATTCTCACTTTGGGCTCTCTGAGTTTGTTTTCGAGCAAAGTGATCTTTGCAAGATTCCCCTGGAGTTTCTTTTTCTTTTCCTCCAGTTTTGCTTCCTCCTGACCGTCTCTGGTTCTTTCCTACACTTGTCTTGTTACTACAATTTTGACTACTGTTTGATAAACCCGACTGGCTGGTACTAGACGCAGCCCTGGAATAAAATCCCTCGTCAACTTCAGATATCTCCATCAGTTCTTCTTGACCTGTTAATTCTGTATTTCCTAAACAAAGAAATGACAAAGATTAATTAACATTAAGTATCTCAAGCAATTCTTTTAAAAAGATTAATACCAAATCAATTGATCATACTGAAATCAATCAAACTTCATCATAATTTCACAAAGCAACAGATTATAGAAAAAAAATCAAAGGATAAATCAAAACAGCTATTCTATAAAAATGACAAAAAATAGTTTATTGGAATTAAATGACAGCTATTTAGAATGTATTAAACAAAAAGCATGCCATAACCATAACCCACTATGTTTTTAGAGAGAGTTCTCCTATTATGCATGCAAAAGATCAGAAACAATTAGAAAATTTACCACACATTAAAAGTAGGGGTAAATTCTCCCCAGTAGCAAAACAGTATAAAAGCAAAGCTCTTACATCAAGAAACATTAAAAAAAAATAGTATTAGAATGTTTTAAAGTGCTTTTTTTAGAAGGCTGAATTCTCCATTCCAGATTGTTTTATCAAATTAAAAAAATGACTATAAATATCACAAGCTCAAAACTTCTTAATATTCTATGTACATTGTCCTTCATATCAAATATGACAAAAATACAAAAATGGATAACTAATTTTAGATACCAAAACACAACCAGAAAATTACTTTGGAAGCAATTTTCTGTCTCAGCTTTCATAACAGTTTACTCAAGAGACAACATAGGTATTACCATTCCAAAGAGCATTAAGAGTCATTGAAAGAGTGTGATGCATAGGTCATGCAATTTGATTATTAGATGACATGCAAAAATTTTGTGACTGTGCAGCTGTTGTTTAACATGCATCAGTGTCCCTTTGCCTTGAGATACCTTGGAGTGCAGCTATAAAGTGCTCTGCTAAAACTGCACTCTGCCAGGTGAGTTTATTCCATCCTCCATCATTTTTCTTACAGATTTTTGTCTCCTGATCTCTGGCAAGCCTTTGCTCTCAGTTCTAGGATCTGTGGCTGTTTCCTGCACACCCTGCATATGCTGAGCATCAATCTCTCCTAGTGTTCTGCCTTTTTCCCCATTTCCGGTTCTCTCTCCGGACACATTTGTGACACTAATCTCAGGAATGACAAGGATGCCCAATTCAGTAGTATCATTATTGTTGTCAGGTTGCTCTAGAATTGAAGATGATAAGACAAAATAATGGCTGAAAACAAAACAAAATAAAAATGCAAAACAAGAAAAACAAAAGACCCAAAACAAAAATTGGACAACTGAATGTTATGAATTAAGCCAAATATTTACACCATAGAAATTTTCATAGTTTACAATACTCTGACAGCACTGGAGACAACAGGGTCATTTTCTTTAATTTTACAATGACAAAAAAATTCACAGAGCATCAGTTCATGTTCTGCATTTTTCACACAAATATTTTACATGGAATATGAAACAAATTGTTTGTAAATCAAAACAGAATTTCTATTGTTTTAAGATAATACTGTGACCACATGAACTTATGTCAAGCCTTAGGCAAATGCTCAAGAATGTACAAGCAAAACCCTAGCTCTTAACATCAGGAATGAAGCCACTTCGAAATTCTATTCTGTACCCTTAAAATTCTATTTTTTATTAGACTATACTGAGACTGATTTAATAAGCCATTTGGGAAAGTGATTTTTCATTTATGATACCATGGTTAGCAATGCCACAGATATAGTTTTTGTCTCACACACCCACCATAAACATGAATTTGGCTGTGAGAGAATTAAGCAGTCAATTTCATCAGACTCATACTGATTCCATAAATTCAGGCCAGCTTGTTACACTTCACTACTATCCTGGAGAAAAATAAAAATTGATTTGAACAAAACAATTGGCTGTCAGTTCTTTCTTCTGAAAATAGCCATTATAATAGAAACAAAGGAACAAAACCTCTAACTAGTTAATATCTGTAGATGTGATTTTATTCTGTGTCTTAAATCACAAAGTCACAGTTCTATTCAAAGCTGTTAAGTAACTATCTAGCAAATGGAGGGGAAAATAACATAAAGAGATCTAGAATAGTCCAGTTCAAAACAACACAAGACTACATGAAACGATATATACTCATTAAAATTGTAGACACAAATCTGCCTGAGGAACATTACCTTCTATTTTCAAATATTTTTCACTAATGGTGCAAAAGGCTGAGAAACAGTATCAGGAAGTAAAGAACTTAGACTAGAGCCACACCGTTTCATTGCCTAAGTTTGCTGCATAGTGGTATCACTGGGGCATCTGTAAAAACTATGGATGCCTACCTCCTCCTACCCCTAGACATTCTGATTCACCATTAGTGTGAGGACCTGATATTAGGGGTCTTAAAAGCTACCAGGTGACTAATATGAAGAAAAGTTTGGGAAGCACTGCTCTGTTCTGATTCTTTCAAATTGGGAAAACTTAGAAGTTGATGTGGGGGTCCTGCACACTCTGCCCCACAGCAGTACGCATTCCTGGAAGTGTGCCCGACCCCCAGACCGGCCCTGAGCCTGTGAGCCAATGTGCTGCTTTGAGTAGTTCCCCTTAACTTAAGTGGCCTCATACACTTTCGACCAAAGAATCCGTAAATGAAATTTCAAGTTCCTAGATAGGCTAAAGACTGGGTGAAGCAGTAGTGGCCAGCTGCTCCTGGATGCCCTGTACTAAAGGTTTACTGAGACTAAAAAATCTAACCAAACCCATTTCCCATTGCTAACAGCTGTCTTCAAAGTCTTACTGAGGTAAATACCAGAGGTCACTGGAGCTGAGAGGAAAGTCACCATGGTGCTGTTGGGCAACAGCCAAGACTTGTCCATTTACTTTGTAGAATCCATTTCAGAAAAGACCATTAAAGGGACCTTCAGTCCCAAAAGAAAATCATAAATGGTTGGAAATTATACGGACAAAAAAAAAAGCTTACAAATATTAAAATGTAACAAAATTAAAAGATACACACAGGCAGCCTTATACAATAGAGAACACTAAATGGCACTAAATAGGTTTTTTTTTTTGAGTATTCATATAGATTATTCAATGATATTCATGATATTCTCAAAACAATATGTTGGTGAGCCTCTGAGGTAGGCCGCTTGATTCCCATTTACAGAAAAGGAAACTGAAGTTCACATAAAGCTACACAACTATTCAGTGGGGAAGCTAAATTGTGAAATATTTTGACTTCAAATGTCCATTTTAATATACTAGAAATTCTAACTCCTCAATTCATTAGAGTCAATTTGAGTTAAATATCCTCTGACATCTCCCAACTATGTTTAAGTTATTTGCTTAGATTCCTGGTCATTTCGTAGACAGCAAATTATTTCACTTTGGCTGAACACAGGGCTAGACCAAATAAATACTGAAAGAAAGTCATAACTCCCAAAGTTAGGTTTTTTGTTTGTTTTGTTTTTTAGTTATGGGATATGGATATATATATATATATATGGGATATATCATATATATATATGAATGAAAGTTAATAATGTAAATATGCTTCAATGGTGAAAATTTGCAAGAAAAACTAGAAAATGAAAAAATATTATATAAAGCAGCACTAGGCAATTGAATTATTAATCACATTTATCAGGATAGTGGTAAAGATCTTCAGTCTGAGGAGAAATTATACTTATATAGTTATAAATTATATACTTATAAATAATTATAATTTTTTTAGAAACATGAAATTAAATGGCATAGAGAAAAACGAGATCATATGTTTTTCTACAAGAACAAATCTTTGACTAACTGATGTATGCTAACAGTAAAAAATGGTGATAATGGGAGATTTTCTAAAACTGCTTATTAAAGTCATAAAAAGAAAAGCATGTAATTCTATACAGAACAAGAAATAACAGAAACATAATTCTCAGGAAAATTACACACTAAGAAAGGTAATTATGTAACACAAACAAACATTTGTTACTTGATCTTGCTCCTTAACTAATCTGGTGATTTCTTCCTGTATCCAACTCTGTGACCCTATCCCCCATCAGCCTCCACTTTCTTACTGGTCTCTTGGCTGTCCTCCAGGAGGAGAGTGCTATCCCCCAAGTGGCTCCTTAATTCCTCAGGTCTTTTCCCAGAACACTTTTCAGTGAAGCTTCCCTGGTCAACTCCACAAAAGTTTCAATATTATATTTGAAATGCCCTCTTTACCTATTTTGCTTCTTAGTATTTATTACTTTCTAATGTATAATTACTTATTGTTCTTGTTTACTAGATAGATTCTTTTCTTCTGGTCACCACTGCATACCTAATATTTGGAAAAGAAGCTTCTATATACTAGGCATTCAATGAATGTTTGATGAATTGAAAGAATCTCCTGTTATGAGGTGAAATTACTATTGGAGTAAATCAAGGTGGAAAAACATGCAGAAGACCCAAAAAGTGTAACCTAGGAATGCATTTTTTTTCCTTTTATCCAGTCAAGTAATATACAGATTATGCTAATGAGAATTTTTAGATGGCAAAAAACAGCAAAGGCTCTTTGTTTTGGAAAAGTGAAGCAGCTATTTCTAAATATAAATTCTAGTAAAATGCATAGTAACATCAAAAAGATCTTTTAAAAAGTGTATAGTTGTTTTTAATGCTTTCCAAAACATAACATACATAACTAATAAGAGTAATTAATCATTTAAAAAATTATATAAATGATGTTTTAGGAGAAGATAAATACTAAAAAATAGAATTTGGTTTTCCCAGAACTTAAAAAATCTATACAAAAGGAGTCAGGGTTAATTCATATCTATAAAATGTTAATACTTAGATTTGATTTCCAATAATTTGAAAAGTTCAAAAAAGATCTAAAGAGAAATTTCTTAGAGAACTTTTATTTATGTAAACTCTATGAGTGTAAATTCTCTCTGTATTTGGAAAAGAATACTTTTAATAGACATTTCTAAATTGGTTCTCAAAAGCACTAAAAAAATTTCTCCCTAAATGATTTCTTCTTCACTTTAAAAAAAAAAAAAAGTGCAGCAGATGGGCAGAGTGGCACACACGTAATCCCAGTGATTTGGAGGCTGAGGCAGAAGATCTCAAGTTTGAGGTCAGCCTAAGCAACTTAGGGAGACTGTGTCTTAAAAATAAAGTAAAAATGACTGGAGATGTAGCGTTAGTGTTACAACACCCCTGGACTCAATCTCCAGTACTGAAATAAATAAATAAATATCAAAATTAAAGTTTAAAAAGGGGATGTAGCATAATGTAGAGTTTTTGCCTACCATGCACAAGACCTGGGACTTAATCACTGGCATTGCAAACAAACAGAAACAAAAATTGCAAATATCATTAAAATTGATCATAAAAATTTAGGATTTCTCTTAAATATTGAATTTTATAATCCCAAGTATCTATTCCATATGTCACTTGTGAAACAACCCCAGTTTTTGCTATTATAATTTATTGTATGGCTACCCTGTTTTATTAAAGATGACAATATTAATAAAGAAACACTTTGCATATTTATAGAATTTACACATCTTTGTGAGTCTAAAGAGACTGACTACGATATGAGTCACTTACAAACTTACTTATGAAAATAATAAAATAAGCCAAAGCTTTTATTATACTTATAATGTTTGTATAATACAACTTTTGACATAATTATGAAAAGTATTTCAGAATAAACTCCAAAAGAAAGTCATACACATACCTTTACAACTTATTACATAGACATTTTAAATGGCATAAGATGCCTGAACAAATTCATACTCTTCAACCCGGTCATTTTATAATTACAATTTATTCCATCCAATGGAAGAAAAATATCTACATTTAAATCTATAACACTGTTCCTTGCAGTGTTATTTGTAGATGTAAAAAATAGAAACAAATTATTTAATATATTAGGGACATGAATAAGTAACTGACAGAATATCAACTCAATGTGATATTATTTAGTCGTGAAAATAACTAAATTCACTAAGAAAACTTGAGGAAATGCTTGACAATATTAACTGAACAAAAGAAAAATATTAAAAATATTTAAATAGGGTGCAATTATGAAAAATTCATACACATATGGAAAAAAAACTCTAAGCACTGGAATAAATGAATAACTCCTTACCCAGTTTACTATCATTTTATTACACTATATTTCAATAAGAAGGAACAAGTTACTTTTACCCTGTCATAAAATTTTTTATCATGCATTCACACAGCCATGCATTCAACTACAATTTATTGAACATCTAGATTGTGTCAGACATTGTTTTAGGTACTGTGGATACAATAGCCAATAAGACAGACAAAGACTTTGCCCTTGCTGCAATATAAGAACTAAGTAAACAAGAGAATTGAGACAGAAAGTGCAATGAAGAAAATAACCAGGATGGTGAGGAAGAAAGACTTTAGATGGGTGGTCTGGGAAAAACTCTCTGTAAAGGGATATTTAAGCTGAGATTTGAATGATGTAATGCTGGCTACATAATGATCTGCAGGAAAGTGCAATCTGACACAATTTCATAATCCAAATTTTAGCTCAAATATCCCAAATAACTAGATCAAGCACTTAAGAGAGAAATGATTTAGTATGTTAAAGGGATAGAAGAAAAGAGTCTAGTGGACCAGGGTGAAGTAGTCTTAAACAAGGTCAGAGTAGTAGGTCATAAATGTCATAATATAAAGGCTGGATTTCATTCTGAGTGAAATGGGCAATCATTGACAAGCACAAATATAAACTACTTGCATTTTTTATGAATAGAAATAATACTGTGTAACACAAAATATTGAGCATAAAATATACCCAAAGTTAGAAGAGATACATTGTAGCAATGTTCAACCTCAGCCAGTAATTTGCAAAGCAGATTAGAGAAAATGTAAACTGCCACAGAAAGAGTAAGTATCAAGAAGTTAAAGGGCTGCCCTCTGAGCAAGGATGGAAACAAAGACTTAGATACAGAAATCCTGCTCTTTAGGTAAGAAAAGATCAGCCTAGGGCACACAGAGAAAGTCTGGACCAGAATAATTTATTTAGACTCATTGGAGCTATTTCCAGTTTTCTCAAGTAAAAAACAGTCAAATATTTCACTTTTGTTGTGCACATAGAAAATGATAGAATTCTCCTTATTGAGGTGAATTCAAACACCCTCAATTACTTCTTTTGTCATCTTTATTAAGTCTCAAGTTAAAACACACATTCACACACACACACACACACACATACACACACACTTTGAGAATTGCAGCATACAAACACTGCTGGCCCAGGTGAATGCTTTATGATTATTAAAAATCCTTTTGACTTGAGAGACCAACAACAGATAAGCAATACCTATTACAAAGCTATCTATAAAGCCTAATTTCTTCCTTGGTATGCAATGTGCAGCAAATGCTCATAAAAAAGTGAAGGGGCACAATATTCATTAATAAACAATAATTTCCTTAACTATAGCAAGAATTATATAAGGCCTCCTTAGTAAAAACGTAGAACACAGTAATTTACAAACCAGTGCTTTTGACTCATAAGACCAATAATTCTGAGCTGTCTTGCTGCTGTGCAGATTTTTTTTTAACTTTATTATATCTGGAAATAGAATAAGATTTTTTGTTCTCTTAAAAAACTGGATAACACAGAATTCTCTACAGTCTTTTCTCTCTTAAGCCTAATGTTCACATGTGTCAAATGTACCAACAACATTACATTTTAGCTCTTTAGCTACTATGTCCTTTTTTGTTGAATCATCTAACATTTCCTAATATTTTTCTTTGCTCTCCATGAATATAAAGTTTTCTATCAAAAATGCCAGTTCAGTCAGAAGGAAATTTTTGGCCCAAATGTTTTATCATCTATATTGGGAAAGGAAAATTTGTTCCTCAAATAGCATCTGAGAATGAAGAAATAGAGCTTCTCAAAAAACTGTCTTTTTTATAAAACTGCCATAAATTGTTTTATTTTCTAATTTTCCTTAAGTATAAATAATTTCTAAAATAAAGCATGATATATTATAAACTTCTAATTGAAGCTAAAGAAGTGATTCCAATAGCCACTTCTTAAAAGTTTGCACTTTGGAGCAAAAGTAGGTTTTGTGACTTTTAATTTTAAAACCAATTTAATTAATTTAAAATAATTTTAAAACTTTTAAAATCATTACCATTTCTTTGTTTTCCAATGCTTTTGTTAACTCTAAGGAATTTTATTTCTCCTCAATTTAAGACTTTTCTCATAAAGTCATGATTCACAAAATAAATATTCCATCTGAGGATTTATGACAGTCTGTTTTCTGCAGTATCTAGAAAGATGATCTTAATATTTTGAATATTTATAAATATTTATTTAAAAATATTTTACTGAAATGTTTATAATTTTTCACACTTGTTTAATAGTTATAAATTAGTTTCATGCCTCAAAAATGTTATTATATTAAAAATTCATTAACATTTTCTATATCACTAACCAAATTTAAATAAATTATTTTCAAACATGAATTGTACTTTTTTTTATTGCTTATTTCCCCCTCATATAACAAATTAGTACTAAACCACTGAGAAAATAATAACACAGATTTCTTTCTTTTATAATCACAAATCTCTTAGTTACAATAATTTAACTTTATTTAAATGCTATGGCATTCATTAAATAGAAACAGTTTTATAAACCAAAAATGTAATAAAATTGTTGTAACAAGATGAAACTGCACTTTGTTTGGATTCAATATATGTAAACTGTATTTAGTTTGAGTTTTCATTTAAACATTTCATATGATTATATATTCTAAAATTCTCAGGATATTTATTTTATATTAATAATTAGAAGATTTAAAAGAGATAAGAGTTCTTGCCAGGTATGGTGGCACATACCTTAATCCCAGTGGCACAGGAGAATCACAAGTTCAAGGCTAGCCTCAGCAATTTAGGGAGAGCCTAAGCAAGTTAGCAAGACCCTGTCTCAAACTAAAAACAGGGTAGAGATGTGGCTCAATGGGTAAATGCCCCTGTTTTCAATCCCCAGTACCAAAGAAAGAGGGGTGAGGGATCGATCTTATTTTCAATTTATATTAAATATATTTTCTAGTAGATGGACACAAATTATTTTATTTATATGTGGTGCCTAGGATCAAACCCAGTGCCTCACATGTGCTAGGCAAGCACTCTGCCAACTGAGCCACAACCCCAGCCCTCAATTCTTTTTCACTACTTAAAATTTTATACTCTTAGATTTTTCAAGTCAAAATAATTTAAATACAATGTTATTAAAATAAACTACTTAACATATCTGAGGACCAAAAGTAGGACAAAATTCAAAGTATCTAGTTTGTAAGTATTATTTTTATTATTGCAACCTACCTGTTTGCAAAGGTATAACTATACATAAATGAGAAACACAAGTTCAATCTAATTCTATTTTGACATTAACTTGAGATTAGGTGAGGATAATAGGTATTAAAATAACATTTTTAAAATTCTGACTGCAATAGTGACTTAAGTGTTAAATAATAGAATTCTATATTTCAGGACTACAAAAATCATTAAGATGATTTTTACGATTTCATAACATATGTATACTTCTGTGCTTTATAGTACTCTTAAACTATACAAGTTTATCTCAAAGTATCCAATTTATTAAAGAGCTAATCTATCACAGAACTATTTGAACAGCAAAGTATTCAACAAAAACCACAGATACAATTACTGTGTAGGTAATAAAACTCATTATAGTTCTTAATTAACAATTGCCTTTATGTGGTGCTTTAAAGTATACTAAATACTTTCCACTTACTTCTCTCATCATCTCACAAATACACAAGTGGAAAGAATGGTAGGTAGTAAAAAAGATGGGGATTTTACTGGTTAAGCCTTTTTAAAAATATTAGTTGGCAAAAATTATGAGCACTCACTATTTGCAACCATAAATAAACCAGGGGACTTTAATACAATGAATAAGTGATATTTCAATAACTATTTTAAAAGAAAGAAAAAATGCTTATGTTGGAACAACAACAAGTATAGATAATTTTTTAAAAAGTAGAATAATGAGTCATATGGTGGGGGGACTCAGGGGAAGCAAACAAAAAATAGCAAGGAAATTTGCTCTGGAGGAGGGGCAGCAATGGAAATAAATAAAAATATATTGTATACTAGAATCAATGCTAGAGACCCACTCAGGTTCAAGAAAAGGGGCTCTTACAGCTATAGGGGTAGATGATGAAGATAGCTTTAGAAACAATATTTAAGAAAAACTATAAAATAAAGCTTAATTATAAAGAAATACTTTGTTTCCATTTTAGCCATTGTGTTTATTTTTAAAGGAAATATTTAAGCAAAATTGCCCCTTTTGATTAACTTTTTAAAAAATTACAAAAAAATAACATATTACTTCACTAAATTTTAGCTTATTTTTCTTAATGGAATTTTCATTTTGATTCTTGTTATTGTGATCATCATCTATTCATTTTTCTCTTCCTTTATTTAATACTTTTTGAAGTTTACTCTATTTTTAATCTTCCTGTAATTGTATTTTACTTTCCAATAATGACTTCTAGATAGCCCACAATTTGTAGATGGCTTGAAAAATCTAGGTTTGAAAAATAAACCTTTGCCTTGAATTATCTACCATCTAGACTGAATGAAAACTACCACTATGCAAATAAAGCTATTATTTATGAAGTTATATTCTTTAAAAGTCAAAAGCAATAACACATTCTAATTTTAGTTTCCAAACATATGCATTGACATGGATTTATAAAAATCAATATAATTTTTCAAAGAATTAAATACAATGTTTAAAAAATCTGAAACACACAAAATGTTAAGTTAAGCCATGTCAGTACAATGTTAAAATAATCAAGTGAAAAGTGGTGATAATCAGGTGAACATGCTATTAAATGTCAAATAATTCTCCAAAATAATACCTCTATTGAAACCAAACTTAAAAAAAAATCCATTAAAATAAGGATGCACTGTCTGATCAAAATTTGAATTATAGGACCTTATGAATACACTCTAGTGTGGGATGTTGGTAGTGGAGAAGGCTACATGTGTCGGGGGCCAGAGTAGAGATGAGGATGCTCTGTACTTCCTACTCAGTTTTGCTGTGAACCTACAACTGCTCTTAAAAAAAAATGAAGTCTATTAATGATAAAATAAAATACAGGGTCAAGCAAATAATAGAATGGGTCAGAATACAATTCTGAAACTTTGGGTTATTATTTAACAACAACAATAAAACAGCAGCAAGGGATGTATAGTCTGAAATGTGTGAAAATGTTCAGACTAAAGTAATTTTTTACCTTTCATTAGGATACTTTGCACTAAAACATAAACAGTGGATGGATGCGTGGAGCTTCAGAGAATCCTGAAACACATTCTAGAATAGTTAAAAAATCTTTTAAGATATAGTAATTAAAAATAACTTTTAAAACACCAGAATGTAATTTTTGGCTGTAAAGATAATTAAAATTTGTTTTCTGTTACTAAAAATAGAAAAGAATAAATGTGGCTTATTGTTACAATTAATGTATTTGTTGCTGTATAATAATTTCTGATGTCTAGTTTAATTGTGTATAATGATAAAAGGAAATGGAAAGGAAACAAGTGAAAAAAGAAAGTCCTGCTTGGCTGCTTCAGTGGCAGAGCCTCACTTTTTCCCTCTTCTACCCAGATACAAAGGAAAGAGGGGCAAGCAGAGAGATATGGGTGGAATGGGAAACATATTTATGGCTCCATAAATAAAAGAATCATAAATGTGTTTTCAAATGGTCACAAATTGAATTTACATTTTACAGTACTGTATTCTTCAGAAACATTGTGGCATAAAAAGGCCCTTGTGGGTTATCCTGGAATCTGGAAGTCTTTTAACACTATTTCTAAAGAAATGTATTAATTACATTTTGTTGTTTTATATATATATATATATATATATATATATATATATATATACACACACACACACATATATATATATATATAATTTACTTACAAATATAATTTTATGTATAAATAAAACCAAATTTAAAGATTTATAATCTGAGAACTATCTATATATTTAAGAGATATATAAAAGATATTTATCTTCCCCACAGGAATTCCATGCTGGCCAGAGAGCTCAGAATAATAATACACCCTTAGAGGAAGAAAGACCATGAGGATTGAAAATTAAAAAAAAAAAAAAAGCCTTTAATTCAGCAAAACATGGTAACTTCATGAGAAATACTGCTTTAGGAAAGTGTCATGGCTTAAGTGTGTTTCCCAAAGGTCCATGTGCTGTAAGCTTAGTCCCAGTGTGATACTATGAGAAAGGCAGAACCATTCAGAGGTAAGACCTAGTGGCAGGTATCTGGGTTACTGAGGATGCTACCCTTGGAATTAATTGATATAGGACCCTGATAGAGTGGGTTGCTATAAAGTAAGACCACTCACAATGGTTGGCCTCTTCTGTGTGCAGCTACTTCTCTTTCCTCTCATTGACCACGTTGTGAACCAGCCAAGGGGGGCCTTGCCAGATAAGGGTGCACCAAACAGATGATGCTGCCTGATTTTGTTTGGACTTTCAATCTCTAAAATTGTGAGCCGAAAAAAATTTCCTTTCTTTTTAAGTTCTCAGCTTCAGGTATTTTGTAATAGCAACAGAAACGAGACTAACATAGCAGGAAAGCTAAGACAACCTTATAAAAGGAGAATGCAACCTATCTGTAGAGACAGAAGGACCTTTGACTAGGAATACCATATAGTCCACCAGATGAAGAGAATTCACACTACAGAAGGTGGCAAATAAGGCTCAACTGTATTCTGTATCTGCTCATGCACATGACCTGCTTTTCATAGTTCACTCTCTTCTATGACCTTTTTTGCTATCATAAGCAGAAGTTGCTCAAGTGTTAGAGTTGTGAGGTCTGAATAAGTATAGGGGGGAAAGGCTACTTTAGTGAGGCTGCAGCCTTGAAACAGTGCACAACCCCTCAACTGGCAGCCAAAATTGAACCTAGAGGATATGTAAAAACTTAATAGACAATATATTTAAATAGTCTTTTCTCTTATTTTGGTAATTTTTTCCTTACAAAGTATTTCTGGAAAACAGCTTCCATTTTATCCAGTGTAATACCTCCTTCTGTTAAACACACACTTGGACATACGCACACTCTCACACATACATGCACAAGAGAGCTTCGATACTTTTCACATTTTTAACTATAGGACCTACATTTCCCCCCCTAATTCCCCAAATGACAACCTAAACAGCAAGAAGGGAAAGTAAAAGAGAAATTAAAATTCATTCTTGCATTTTCTGTAGCAGTATTTTGGGTCCAAGTATGGCCATAGTGTCCTGTAGGGTCTAGTTGGTTGCTTCTGTGCCTATTTTCATACATTAATGCCATCACAGAAAATTTGACCATTGGAGGACTCTCATATCTAACTAAATTACTTTTACCTATAATATAGTTTCATTCAACAGCATAATTTTTATTGTTTTAAATAGTACCATAATTTGATAATTGCAAACATCGCCATCTTTTTATGCCTTCCTATTGGATTTTAAGAAATTGTCACACTGACTTAAAAACAGAAAATGAGCAAACATAATCACTAGTTAAATGAGATCATTTCATCCTCATTCTTTTTTGCACACAATCCCCCAGAGTGTTTAAGGGAGAAAATGGCAAATGTTCTCATCAGCTTTCTACTCCACCATACATAACCTCTTCCTTCTCACTTTCCCTTTTCTCTATAGAGACCATAGAGCAGCTGAACTAAATACAGTATACCAAAAAAGCTACAATTTTCACCTCAGTTTATAGTAGAAAAACAGAGACAGGAGTTTGTTTTATCCCCAATACACATTTTGCTTGGGGCAAAAAAGTAGCTGCTTGCCTCTCATCCAAAGGTCACCTTCTGAGGAAGGTAATAATAATCCTCTTCATGCACTGATTCTTGCCACTACAATGAATTCTAGGTAGGAGGAAAGTTATAAAAAGAATAAGCAATTAAATAAGGAAAAAAATAAAAGACAAAGGAGGAAAATGGGAAAGTATTAAGACCATGAATAAAATTAACTTCCAGTAAAACTTTAAAATAATAAAATTAAGCAGACAAGAAGAAAGATTAACACAAACAATCTTGAAAGAAAATTAACATAAAAAATTGGAAATGCCTAGGGTTGCATCAATACATCTTTACCAGGAAGTCCCGACAAGATGTTTAAAGTCCTTGTTAGTTGTTCTGCTTTTATACGCAAATTTACCTGCTAAGGGTTCATTGAGAAATAAGAAGCATTTATTAAGAGAATATCTAAAAGTAAGAATAGAAAACCAAAATGCATGAATAATTGAAAATGCATTTTTCTAACTTTCCTATTCTATTGAAATTCAACTTAAAAACTAATACAACTAAATAAATTTTCATTCATATGTGTACCGTAAGGGACTCCATTTTCCTTGTCTATTGCCGCTGGATGATAAATTAGGAATTAAAGTGACTCAGTAGCCCCTTCTTCCAGGACACTATTTACTAAAGTTATAAGTTCCAGCACCATAAGTGCAGAGCAGAATGTAAAGAGCCATGGATGCTCTAATTGGAAGAGTTATGTATTTCTTACCATGTCTTTTCCACCTATGACCTCTTATTGACATGCTGGTTACTGCATTTCTTGATATTCTAGAGGAAGTTGGTGTGATTTCAACTTGAATACACCGTGTACCTTCCTTACTAGATTTCATGGCACCATGAGGCAATGAAGCCTTTATTGCATTAGCAACCTAGGAAGGAATAATACAGTTTGAGATTGACATTAACAGACGTATTATTTTGCCCTGAGATAAAACAGGATAGGATTTTAAAAAAACCACTCTAAAATATTCCATAAGACAATACATAAATCCTCTAGAATAAGGAGTAAGAGGCTCAGAAGGAAATTTATAGTTAAAAACAATACGTATGTGATGAGGTTAAAAATTTCAAAACATTAAATCAAGCTTCCTAATGTCTACATTAATTAACAAATGTACCTTAAGGAAAACATTATGTTAAGTTCCTAAACATAAATGCTAAGGAAAAATTCTCATAAGTTAAAAAGACTCACATATCTAAGAAGTTCATGTAATGAAATTTTTAAATTGTAAACATACCCCTTTAAGTGTAAAATTTCCTATATATAACAAGAACAGAATCACTGAGTAGTAATGACATATCAATGCACTATGAATGACTTCTTCTTAATTTATAATTCTAAACTGAAAAAGCATAAATTTTAAAATATATAAAAATAAGCGAGGCACCTACCAGCAATGGCTCTGGATATAATTCTAGCTGGGCTCTGTATGTAATATCATCCAATGCTTTTTGAGCTAGATCCCATTCTCCATTATATCTACAAAATTAAGCAAATTAAATAAAGTGTTATTATTTTTAGTTAATTTTATATTATTGAACAAAATGTAATGAAGAACTATTTACTGAGGAAAATAACAGATCACATTAGCACATTGCTTAACATTCTATTCTCCTTAAAAATGAATTTTCAAATCTTTTGAGTTTCTTTCAATTGTATCTGAAATCCTATTAATAGCAAAGAAAATTTTATAGATGTACATTTCTTCTCTAAAGAACATGACTATTTATAGAACAAAATCAAAAAAGCTAAGGCAGTTTCAAAGCATTTTATATTTTTAAAGCAAACCAGAACATAATAAATTATATACCTTAGAATAATGTTCAGAACACTTTATAGTCAAATTATTCTGTAACTCCTGTGGCTTTTAATGAGAACCAACCACTACTCAGTGTCCTGAGTACTTATTTTTTAGTGCACATGATGTATGAAATATGAGGGGGAAAAGTGTGTGTATGTTGGGGTGTGTAATACATAAGAATAATTTTCAAAGGTGTACCAAACCCTTCCTAACCATCAGTTAAATAATAGAGATAAACAGAGATATAATGACTTGGTCATCTGTCAACAGAATAGAGAATCATGAATGATATCTAAACAACTGGAAAGAGAATTACTTCCATCCTAAAAAACAAGATAGATCCAGGTAGTCTTCAAAATCATTACTTTTCATGAATCCATCAAAGAGCTAAGGTTCTAGGCAACCAAACAGCCAGAACCCTAAAATGTGGGCCCCAATATAAGTGCATTTTGCATCGAATTCATCTAAACCTCTTAATAAATTCCTTGGAGCCAAAGTGCCAAAAGGATGAGTCACTGGCTAGTGGGAGAGTAGAATGTCTGGGAAGCACATACAAGGTAATCCTTTATCCTCTCAGGCTCTTCTCCACACACCTCTCATAGGAGCTCATGTAGAAGCTCACAAGAAACACTGGAAACAGGGCAGGGGACCAGTGAAAGCTGCCCTGGAGTAGTACAGGGATGAAGGACCTGAGTGGCCACTCATATGGGTAAGGCACAAAGACCTAGCCAGACCCTTTTCTCGTGTGGAAAAAAATTTTTAAAGCTTTAGGGGAAAGAGCAGCAAACCTTTTAACTCTAGGGCATAGGTAAAGACTGTGGTTCTGAGGAAAGCAAAAGAAATTTTAAAACCTCATTCTATGTGAGATCACTAGGGGTCATTTACCTAGAGAGGAGCAGAGTCACTGAGAAATTCAGGGGCAATAAGCCTGCTTAGAGCTGAGGCTGGACCAGAACAATAGAAGACACTGTTTGCTACCACACCCCCATACCAAAACCTACAGGCTACTGCACACCTAAAAACAATCAGCAACACTCTACTGCTAGAGGAGGGGAAGAACACAGAGAGAGACCCTCTGTGAGGTACAGGCACTCAGGAAAGCTGACAGTGGAGCAGGAATATGGAAGAAAACCCTCCAGCAACCCAGCTCCCACCCTAATACCAGGTAGAACTAGAGGAAAGGGAAGTAAGTGGTACCCTGGAGGTAACCATAGCAACAACAAAACCCAACTCCCTGCCACACACACACACACTCCTGCCCATAATAACTCCATCAGCAGCCTAAAAGAAAAGAACCATGCCCATTTCAGGCATAAATATTTACCTCAGTCTCCACTGTTCTATCTCTGAACAACATCATAAACAATCAAAAATTACAAGGCACACAAAAAGCAAGATTAAAAATAATCCTGTCAATAAATAAATCCATTAGTAGACCCAAATTCAGAGATGATCTAGATATTGAAGTTGTCAGGAAAATTAACAACATGCACAAACAGATGGATATTTCAGCAGAGATGGGAACTATTAAGAGTTGAGTGAAAAAGCTAGAAATAAAACAGAAACAGAGATGAAGAACACCTTCAGTGTCCTCACAGTAGGTTATGTCAAGTCTACAAATTGATAAAAGAATAAGCTAATGAGAAGATAGATCAACAGAAATTACTCAAAATGAATCAGAGAATCAAAAAACTCTAGGACAATATGAATGATGCAACACAGGGAACAAAAACTTTTTAAAGGACTAAACAAATATTTCAGGCTTATGGGCCATATAGTCCTTCTCACAACTACTCATCAACTCTGCCAGTGCAGCAATAAAGCAGCCATGGTGATACGTAAACAAATGAGAAAGACTGTGTTTCAGTAAAACTTTGCAAAAACAAGCCGCAGGTCAGATTTGGTCCAAAGATCAATAATTCTGCCTTTAGCCAAGAAGCATACAATCAATGGGGGAAAATTAAAGTGTCAAATGAATATAATCCAAAGTATAGTATGATATGTATGATAGGAGAATTACAAAGAAAAAATTATGGTTCAAAGAAATAACTAGTCCCTACCTAAGTCATTAGGTAAGACTGTACCAATATAAGAAATTAATAGTAAATTAGTAGCAAACTATTTCCAAAGTGGTTCTAAAATGCTTTGGAAGAGTTAAAATTTCTGGAAACAGTAAAAGACATTCATTGGGGGAAAAACCAATTTGGAATTTATTGCAAAAAAAGAGTAATGAAGAAAGGAATGATGGATATATTATGGTATTCATTTTCATTCTGTCCTTTAATTAAAGAAAAATGATGTATTCATAATCCTAGATACTCCAGAGGCTGAGGTGGAAGAATCACTGGAGACCAGGAATTAAAGTCCAGCCTGAGCAACATAATGAGAACTCCCCCACCCACACACGCAAAGTTAAGTCAGGTGTGGTGGGATATGCCTGTAATCCCAGAAACTCTAGAGGCTGAAGACAGAGGATCATAAAGTCTAGGCCAGCTTGTGCAACATAGAAAGACCTCATCTCAAAAGGAAAGGAAATGAAAGGGAAGGGAAGAAAAGGCAAAGAAAGGGAAGAAAAATGACAAAATATTTTAGTTGGTTTAAAATTCTTCAGAGCTTTAAAAGATATGCTTTAAATAATAAAACTATTATTAAGATATTGATTCTTATTCTTTCATAAAAATATGCTGATTGAGACTATAATATAGTAAGAAATAATAATAATATAGTATAATATGCTATATTATAATAATATAGTAAAAATATGCTATTGAGATTATAATATAGTAAAAATAAATTAATAATATAAAATTTTCCAAAGATCAAAGGTTTGCTTTGTATATGAGATAAACTTACAAGGCAAAATAAATTCCTGTTAACATTTGCACCATGAATCCTGAAGAAACTGGTATCCTGCTACTTACACCCTTGTATTTTCTTAAATGTTGTCGAGGATATCCACAAACACAGATTCTAGAAAGACAAAAACAAATACATTTGTAAAATTCATAAAAGTTTAAGTAATTTATTTTTAAACATTTTAAGACAACAATAAATTAGGTATATTCTTATAACAAACCTCATGGTATCTATAAAGTAAAAAATCAGAACATTTGTTTGCAACATTTTCCTGAATAAGTTAGATTGGAAAAAAATTTATAAAGTTAGAGGAATGCTGATACATAGTAAGTGAACCAGATTCATTACTGGTTGGTCTAATAAATTTGGTCAATTCAATTATTAGTGATTTTTGACAACAACAAAACACATTACACAGAACTTGTCATCAATACATTCACTGTTTGACTGTCAATTCCTGACAAAGTTCTTGATACAACTTCAGGATCAAAAATTTACTATAAATTTGATTCAAAACTCATGCAATATACCATAATAAATTTCAGATATATTATTCAGAACATGTTATGATACAATTAAACTTGATAATTTGAAAGTCTAAATGACAGGAAAAAGCTGTATAAAACGACACATCTGAATGATCACACTTTGTAATAAACAAAGAAGTGTCTAGTATGTTCTAAAACTAACATATACACAGTCACAGTTATCTCTGATCTGTGGGAATTATAGATCTATTTTCTACTTTGTTTATATTTATTTTCTGAATTTTCTACAATATACATGAGCTTCTTTTAGAATTATACATTTCTATTTTTAATAAATTTACTAGAAAACAGCTGCTTT
Organism: Marmota marmota marmota; assembly: GCF_001458135.2. Taxonomy (NCBI): domain Eukaryota; kingdom Metazoa; phylum Chordata; class Mammalia; order Rodentia; family Sciuridae; genus Marmota; species Marmota marmota. Next base: position 407,501 of record NW_026000153.1, read on the forward strand.
CTCATAATGTGTAATGTTTGATATAGTACTAATTAATATAGTACTAGCCAGTAGACTGTAATCAGTTACCCACTTTCTCCTCTGCTCACTGCCTAGAACTTAGTACTTAGCCCTCTATTCAATAAATCTATACTTTCACTTCAAAATGCCTAAGTATCACAGATCATTTCAAAAATATCTCCCTGGGAATGTTTTCCAACCAAAGCAACTTTATAGAATAAATACATACACATTTGATATTAAAAGGATCTCAGAGTTATTTGGAACTAAGAATAAAAAGTAAGAGAAAGACTGACATGGTGCCAAATAAAATATTTAAAAAGTCTGGGGATATGGCTCAATGGTTAAGCGCCCCTGAGTTCAGTCCCCAGTACCCCCACTCCCACCACCAAAATAAATAAATAAACAAACAAATAAATAAATAAAAGTAAGTGGGAAAATAGAAAACTTAGCTTCATGTGAAATAAATAAAACAAACTAATTTTGTCTGAAGTTACAAAAAAATTATACCCAAACTAGAGTAAAGACTCATCTTACTCTTGTTATCTAAAGAAGCAAATTTAGTTTTACTTTCTTACTTTACCACAGAGTGGTAGCAAATAACAGAGAACTAATGTATGAAAGGATAGGATTTTTCAATTAATCCATTTATCTATTCAGTAAATGCTTATTAGAAATTGATATTGTGCCAGATACTAGTAATTCAGATGAAAGATGTAGTTCCCATAGAGATCCACAATTGAATGATGGAGAATGTGCAGTAGGCAAATATCTGCAATGAACAAGTTCCAGAGTTGGCAAGAGAAAAGAATGGACCTCAGGTGAAAGAAGTAGATGGTCACAAAGGGCTTCTCAGAGAAGGGTTCCCTTTGACCTGAGTCTTGAGAAAAAAAGTGATATTTTCCATTTGGAGAACAGGAAAGGGCAATGGCAGACAAGAAATAAACAGCATGACATTGAGGAGCCCGGGTAAATTCTAGTCAGATGACTGCTGGGACACTAGCTCAGAAATAACAAAACTAGCTAGCAAGGTCAGATCCTGAGGTGTTTTACAATGAGTAAGGTTTTATTACATAGAAAATGGGAAGCAAATAAAGGTGTTTGTTTCAAGCAAGGAAGTAACATGATCAGATATATTTTCTCTTTCTTCTCCTCTTTTTTTCTTTTCTTTATGGTGCTGAGTATTGAGCCCAGGTCCTCGTGCATACTAAGCAAGTGTTGTACCACTGAGCTACATCCCTAGTCCTTTTTGTTTTTTTATTTTGAGACACAGTCTCACTAAGTTGCTGAGGCTGGCCTCCCAAGTAGCTGAGATTATAGACATGCTCCACTATGCCCAGAGAAGTTTTTTTTTGTTTTGTTTTGTTTTTAAATATTACTGTAGAGTGGGAAAAGTAGTACTTTAGAAAAGATGGTCCTGGAAGGACTTTCCAAGGAAGCAACATTGAGCTGAGACCGGAAATCTAGCTGCATCTTAACTAATAGCAGGATCTCTTTTCTCCATCTCTTTTAGTACTTGAGAATTCTCTGAATCACTCTTGCATTATCTGATCTCTCTATCCAAAGATATTCATTTCTCATATACCCTTCACTGTATTTAAATAAAATGCAAAACAAAACTAAAACTGATACAGAAATACTGATGTTTCAGTTCACCAGGGCTTTTCCCTGAAGTCCTCTGATTTTCCTATAAAATCCAAAACACAAAAGTCCAACCTTGACAAAGGGTAACTAAGTGGTATCATCTCTATTCTGTGTTCAGTTTACTCTATGGTTATAGATGTCTGTCAAATTCTTAAACTATGTTAAAATAAAATCCCTTTTGGTAAGTATTGTGCCAATACATTTGTGGGAGAAGATCTGAGAATCAATTTGTAAGTGAGGAAAACCTGGCTGTGACTCTCATTCTCCATTGAGAGACACTTGTCTCATTCTTAGGGTAAAGTAAACTTTTGAGATTGCTGTTAAAAAACTTCTGCATCATAAGTTCTAAGGCAATCAGAAGCCCCATTCCAGTGAGGTTATTTAGAAGATGTTGTGTCCACCAAATACTAAAAAATAAATATTAAAAAAAAAGAAGTAGGGAGAAGAACAGAAGCCTAGGAAAGCAGAAGACGGATAATTTAGGGAGAAAAGAGAAAATGGAGGAATTGCCTAATCAGTAATGAGTGCTTTTTTCCCCCCTTGGCCTTTTGTTCTCCCAAATTAGGAGATTAATAAAGACTGCATCTTCTGTTACTTCCCATAAGTGAAAGCCACACACTAAAACTATGATCAAATAGTTGGAGGAAAGGTTATTTTGATTGGACTAGGAAGGATGGACAAGATTTAGATAGGTTAGAAAAAGGTTTCCAAATAAAATAACAAGCAATGGAAAAATCAGTCTTAGATTCTTTCAACAAGGAATCTAAAACAACCATCACATGGCCAAAGGACTAGATTTGCCCCACAACCAAGGGATCACTTTAACCTCTGGGAAACCCTATACCATCCCCAGCAGCATCATGAAGCTCATAACTACTGTCATCATTCATAACTTACTGAAGTTTTGTCAACAACTTTCTTTCCATAGATATGAATCGGCTTAGTTTGACTAAATACAAGTGTTTTCTAATTATTTCTGACTCATCTTCAAAACCTACAAAGTTTCTAAATTAGAATGTATCATAATTGATTAAGGGAGCCAGGAGTTAATGAATAACTGGATGTCACCATTGAGAATAGAGCAATAGGGAACCTAAAATAGAAATTAAAACCTAAAAAACTAAAAAAAAAAAAAAAAATAGGAATGACAGTTTGATGGAGTTCCTCTTAAATAATGGCTTAAGAGTTAGTGTAATTTAAATCTTTTGAAGTACTCAGATTTCTTCCCCCACCCACATTTCCTTTACAGCTGGTGAACATAGAAATAATTTCTCTTGGGGTATAAATTCATCTAATACATTCCTACTAAAATCTTCCTTGGCCAAAATCCTACAGCTAGAGAAACATAGGCCAATCTATGTTTCTCTGCTTTCAAAACAGACCTTTACTTGCATTCTTCATTGAAGTGTTACTCAGTTCCCTGATTAGGTAAAACTGTCAATTGTCTACCCATAATTATCAATTGTCTACCTATAATGTAAAAGTAATTCTATTAGAAGGCAATGCATTAGAGTTACAGAGGACAAAACAAGCCACACATATTCTTTCCTAACTTTTCCATCAGTAGTTTTGGGGAAACATCAACAATGGTTCTTATTAGGGCAGTATTCGAACATCTATGGAGCTTCAAATTTACATATTACACGTAAACAAACACATGTACACACACACACACATACACACATATACATACGTGTGTGCACATAACATATTCTTGGGTCCTATCATCTGACACATTGCTTCAAAGTTTCAGATCAAGACCTGGATGGTGTAGTATGTTTCAAATTCTGCTATATCAAGTTTCTACTTAAACTAGTATTTCTGAAGTGTTGGTCCTTATACACATTTTAGTACATAACAAAGTATTCAGTGGACCACAGTGAAATCAGAAACAAGGAAAGCTAAACTTAACCCACTTTTCATTTATGAATTGTTGTTCTTCCCTTCCAATTTTTTCCCTTTTTGATTTTAAAAATAGTCTCCCTTGGGAGATATAGCTCAAGGCCCTAGGTTTCATCCTCAGTGTGTGTGGTGCGCACACACACACACACGCACACACACACACAAGTCTCCCTTTTGATAAATCATAAATAATGTTGATGTTAGATACTTACAAAAACTTAGCAAAATAAAAAGTTGGTAACACCATGTAGATAACCTACATGCTTCACCTCTTTGAAATGTTTGTAGATCTGTGGAACTCAAGCCAGGCACCTCAGTTTAGAAGATTTAAAGCAAGGAATATATCAGAAAGGTTCCATAAGTGAAAGAGATGACACTGGCATTATCTTTCAAGTAATTCAGAAATTATCTGAAAGACTCTTTTCACTTCTCTAACAAGCCCCTTGTCTTTTTAACTCCTTCCTCAGCTGATCTTGCATGACCAAGTTCTGCTTTTTTTGTTTATTTTATGTTAATTGATTTTATTTCTAAGTATTGCTCAATAGACTCTCCCTCTGGCTAAGTTTTATGTTCTCAAAATTTCCCCAAATACAAATTGTTTTCTACAATTTCCTTAAGTTTATTTGGGCTATCAAAAGCAATAATTTCTCTTTTGTGTTTCATTTTTATTTTATTTTATTTAAAGGTAATATGTTCATCACAGAGAAGTAGAGAATCATGGAAAAATCACAGAGGAGATAATAGAAGGCATCTATAGGTGAGCTATTATGTTATAGAACAGACTTATGTTATATAAGCTTATCAGTAACAATAAAAAGGAAAAGGAAAAAAGACTTCCCAAACCTTCAAATAAATCATAATTCCACAAATGAGAGACAACCATTGTTAATGTCCTTGTCATATTCCACAGGTACAAAAATAATAATATACCTTATAGTATATATGGTTGCCATCATATTATATATGCTATTAAATATTTGAATACTATTAAATACTTGTTGATAAGGGAAGGAGTTTTTAATGTTTGCATAATATACCCAAAAATATTTATTAACATAAATAAATAATAGCAAACAACACAACAAAAAGCCCAACCACATTTCAAAAATGGTAAGGTCTCAGGCATTCTACCCTTTCAGACATGCAGCATAATCCCTTTTTGATTAAATATTTCATTTAAATGTGATCTAGCTTGACAGTCTCCATTATGCTTTTTGTGGCTATCACTTAGAGGGAGCTTTCTATGTATTCCATAGACTGAGCTCCATAGGACCTTACTTAAAATTTTAAACAAACAGTTACATAAAAACAAAAATAACTGAGGTATGTAACAAACTAATAATCCTAGATTAAGATATTCCAATATTAAAACATTTAAATTTCAGTTTACCTTGAACAAATTTGACACAGTGATTGAAGAGAAACACTGGGCATATAGGTTAAGGCAGCGTTGTAACACAGCAAAAGGAATGTCAACACTTCAAACCTAAGGAGGAGACAAAGGAATGCTAACACATCTTTAGAATTCTAAAAAGTCAACCATAACAGGGAAGAGGGCATCTTAGGTGAGCTATTATATTAGAGAACAGATTTATACAACATAAGCATATCAGTAACAATAAGAGCTAAAAGGAAAAAAGACTTTCCAAGAGATAACAGCCATACACAACATTTTAAAAACTCAATGTTCCAGATGACATTTGAAGCAGGGTGCAATGACAAATCTAGATGTTTTTCTCTTCTACAAAATGACTCAATATTCAAATAAGTTACTACATATAACTTCATTAAACAGTATTCAAAAATTTACTGAAATCATTTTTTGAAAAATTATTGTGGTAGGATAAGAAGTTTTGGCTCCACAGCATACCTATTCTGTGCTGTCAGCATCTCCCTTTGAGGATGAGGTCCACTGTACACGACTTTTGATAAACCATGCTGGGAGAGTGCACTCTCGGTCAGAGCCATGGACCCAATACTGGAAGGCTAAAGAAAAGACATTTGAACAAAGGAGAAAACAGCTATTCTGTTGAAAATGTGATGTTTAGAATATATACCATACCAAGAATGGCTACTAGAAGCATAAATCTTAACAATATTCATTCAAACTGCCTACCAAATTTTCTGCTCAAAGATTTAATAAAAATTAAAAACCAAATCACAAATGACAAATAAAAAATAGCATAAATTCCAAATATTCTACCATGAAAATATACAATTACCATGTACAAAAAATTTTAGACTAGTCTTACCTATAAAAAATAGCAAGTATTTCAAAAATAATACTTTTAATAGATCGCTGAGTATCTGATTTTAGATCAATGCTTAATGATTTTGATTTTCCATTTCATATTGGAAATAGTAACACTTTGGTGCTTTATAATTTTTTAGACATTAAAATTTATCAATATTTTTGCATATGAAACTATAATCTAGTTTCTGACCATATCAAAGCTTAGGACCCAATAAGCTTATTTTGATAAAATGTCACTTACTTCATGATATACAGATGGTTTGGATAAAGATGGAATCGTAAAACTCAATACTTTGCTATGTCCCTGTTTGTCAACTATTTCCTACAAAAGTGAAAGAAAAATGCCTTAAAATATTTGCTTTTATACACACAAATCTTAAAACTAAATTTATATTGTTAGGCTAAACTATTTTTAAAAAAACTGAGTAGAAAATTTTAAATTCTTCAAACTCTTAGACAATGACAATCCATTATCAATTATTCATAAATAACAGTCATTTAAAAGTACATTCTTCTACATTTAAAGTAAAAAATAGGGCTGGGGTATAGCTCAGTGAATGTTTGCCTCACATGTATAAAGCCTTGGGTTTAATTCCCAGCCCTGGGAAAAAAAAATTCTAAAATAAAGGTAATACATACTTTCTAGGATAACTGAGATATAGATATACTATCTTAATAATCATTGATCTTTTTCATGCAACAAGCTACAGTTTCTAAATTAATTAATGATTTAAACATAAAATATGTCAAGAAAAGAATCTTAAAATTCCTTTCCATACAAAAAGTACAAGCCATTAAGTTTATCATCATAATTAACACACAAACTACTAATAATGCAAAATACATGTAAAACAAAGATGTAAACTCTGGAGATAGCACAGATTTTATGGAACTATGACTGGTGAATATTAGACTAAATCTTTTCTAAATTTTTTGAGAAGCAGCCTATAAACGTTTAAATTGTTTTTATTTAAAATTTTATATAATATTAATATTTTGCAGATACCACTATAAAAATTTTGAAATCATATGCTTTTCAGCTTTCAAACAATTCATAAAGGTATATTTAAATAATTATATGTGTGACTGTAGAGTTCCCAATTTCCATAAAAAGTTATTCTGGGGAGAATACATAAAAACAGTACTAGCTTTATTAAAACAAAAAGTAGTTGCAAAATTATGTACTTGATTTTGCCAAAAAAAGCATTTGTTAATACATTAAATACAAACCAAATTGTAAACCCCTAGAAGAAGAGCTTCAATACATCCACTGCTATGCACATTTCTGCTAGCTGAGACTGCAAGGTAGCACCAAATCAGTTCTGGGAGAAACTGCAGTGTAAATCGAAGCAACTGTTCCTCTCCACTTCGATAGAATTCAAAGAGCTGGTGGCAGACAGGTTCTAGCAACTGGAAGAAAGAAGAAATGTTAGTTCAAGAACTGAACTCTGTTTGAATGACACTATCATATAAAATATAAAAAGTTTTCTCAGATCAATAACAACAGAAATATCCAAATGTTTTAACTTTTTAAGCAAAGTATTCACTGCTAAGCTATTAATAAACCTTTTGAATTCTGGTAAAAGGACAAAAATGCCATGCAAGTATTATGGACACATGTTATCTTTGACATATTCTGTAACTCTGAGGTAATACTGTTATTTAAAACATGTCTTTGAATGTCTTATAATAGCTAAGTTATAGGAAGTTTCTTCCTTAACGCATTTTTTCTTAATAAATTACTTGTGTGTGTGTGTATATATATATATACCTATACATATATATACATATATATATATAGTTATAGGGTAGAGAAATTGAAATGGAAATCCTGGGCAGTTACTGTCACACATCACCCCTGAGCTTATAATTAGGCAGCATGTGACAGCAATGACTGGAGTGTAGAGAGGCTAAATAGTTACAGAGTGCCTAAATCTAGATTCTTATTGCAACCATGGTTAATTGTCCCTGGATAATCTAAACATTGCTGTAATTTTGTTTTAGACATAGTTCATAGTCATTTATAACATCTTCCTTTCCCTCATGCTACCAATTTTATCAAGTTAGTAGAATTGACTGCATCTTTATCATACTCTTTTTAAAAAACAGCCAAAAGGCAAGATAAGAGAACCACTTAGGTAAGTGTTGTCTTAAAGCCTAAACAATGATCACACACAAATCATAATCAAATATGCAAAGAGATTAACAAAGGTACTCATGTTTCAAGGAAACTATCAGTTTATTGTATTTTTCAATAAATTATATTTCACTGACAGGGAACAGATTTGAATCAATTTACTAAACAAATTTTCCATTACCAATAATTTTAATGAGCAGAAACCAACTTACAGTAGACATTTTTATTTCATATAAGTATATAAATAATATAAAGTAAAATATTATTTGTACAAGTTTAATAAACACTGACTATATCAATAAAGTCTCTCCTGAAAAATTATCTAACTTCTAACACTTATTCTTCCATAAAGAATAGTTTTTCCAATCTCTAATGGTCTTTGCAGGACAACTGATATCCATTCTATCCATGGAAGATAATAGGAAATTTAAAGGCAGGAGGCAAAGTACTTCATCCATAGATGGCAAGAAAAGGTTTCAGGGTAGGAAATTGGAAGAATGGGATTAGAGGTGCCAGGAAAAAAGACTTTTAGAGGAAGGTCTAGCTTTTGGAAGAGTTTTAAAAATTTTTTCTTTATAGACCAGCCAAAATAATCTTATAATATCCCTCATTTCTAAATCCCTGGGCAAACTTTGATTAAATCATTTCATAAAACTTGATAAGTCTAATAAGTGTTTGCAAATTGGAAAATTTATTCAAGACAATCTACTTGAACATAAAATTTTTAATTTTAATCAAAACATACTCAAAGGCTTTATAAACAGTTCCAAATCCCAAATTAAATGGGTTTTTGCTTAATGAAAGCAGAACAAAATGAAGGTGGATTCAAAGGGAGGTAGAATTTATGTTGCAAAAAGATTAAAAGAAATTACCCATTTGAAATCAGTACAGATAAATATCAACATCTGTTCAATATTTTATAGCTTGCAAACAACTTCCCACATATGAATCTGGTCAATTTCCACGTTACTACAGGTAGAATAGCACTATCTACACTTTCCACATAATGAAATTGATACAAAGAGGCTATCCACCATGAACAATATCACACAGCTTACAAGGGCCAGAAAGGAATTAGGTCTTTTGACTCCTTTACAACCACACCTTTAATATGTCATAAAAGAATAAAATAAAATACATTGTGGGAAATACAGGCAGTGTTTGACACACCTAACTTGAATATATTTGAGGCAAGCCATGGAGCATTAGAACATGCTGTGCTCTTAGTGTCTGGGTTGAATTCTTTAATGTATTTTCTCATGGAAAATTGCCATATATGGCAATTGGGGTTTTAAGTACTAGTAAGAAAGAACCATACCACAAGTATATTTTCATGAGTTAGGTGGGCTTTTATGAGTCTAACAAGAACCCAATCACTATTATTCTCTCCATTTTAACATACTTCCTAAGTTCTAAACTAAGCTCAAATGAACTTCTACAACAATCCATTCATCAATTAGAAGTCTGTATCCTAAGAGAGATTTCTAAAGGTAGAAATGGACACAAAAATGTCCCCTAATGAAAGGGAGGGAGAAGGGAAATTGCATGGAAATGGAAGGAGACCCTCAGAGTTATACAAAAGTACATACAAGAGGAAGTGAGGGGAAGGGGAAAAATAATACAAGGGGGACAAATGAATGTCAGTAGAGGGGGCAGAGAGAGAAGAGGGGAGGGGAGGGGAGGGGAGGGGGGATAGTAGAGGATAGGAAAGGCAGCAGAACACAACAGACACGAGTATGGCAATATGTAAATCAATGGATGTGTAACTGATGTGATTCTGCAATCTGTATATGGGGTAAAAATGGGAGCTCATAACCCACTTGAATCAAAGTGTGAAATATGATATATCAAGAACTATGTAATGTTTTGAACAGCCAACAATAAAAAATTAAAAATAAAATAAAATAAAATCATAAAAAAAAATGTCCCCTAATCACTAACCTAGGAAAAGGCTCTTAACTAAGCAAACAAAGAATAAAATTTAAAGAAAATTTTAATTGAATAATTACTGATGAATATGAGTAGGAAAAAGATACTGAGAAGTTGTGAAGGCACTGTTCTGGTACCAGCAGTCAATGGGACCTGACCTCCCTCACTCTGGGTTTCCTACTCCTAGAACATAGGAGACTCTATGTGGCTCTTTAAAAAAAAGAAAAAAAAAAACAACAGTTGATTTCATACAAGACTTAAGCTTTGTTATCCTCTAATTTCATATCTATCTTAAAATTACAGTTAATGAAAAAGCACCATCCAAACAAACTGCAGGTATGCCTATACAAACTGTCTCTTTGTACTTTTCTTGAATACAACACACATACCTTAGGGCCCCATGCCCACTGTTCCCCTCCTGGAAATCTCTTGCCCTCACTTTTTTTCTCTAACTGATTCAAATGTTGACTTGACCATCACCTCCTCAGTCCTGATATATATGTCCCCTACTCCATTTTATTTAGCTTCTCCGCTTTGTCATAGCATTTATTATAATATACATTTGTTTAATGTCTATTCCACCTACTAGAACACAAGTTCTACATATAAGATGAAGAATATAGTCTATTTTATTCTCTGCTATATTCCTACCTGGTTCCTGACATATGTGTTCAATAAATATTGATTAAATGAATAAAACTGAATAATAGAAAAATACTATTAGTAAAATACAAATACCAAATTTCCCAAACTTCAACTAACACCAAAATCAATGTTCCAAATTTTAAAAATGCCAAGAGACAGTCATATGAACTCTTCAGGAATATTTCCAAATTCAGACACAAAGTATTCTAAAGAACAAAAGGGAGGCAACAAAGTTAAAGTAGAGCACACTGTTACATTTTAGAAGACTGGGGAAAAGCCTTGAAAGGCTGAGTTGTTTTTTAAGAATACACAGTACACACTGTCTCACCACATTAATCAGAATGAAAACACAAGACAAAACATTTATAAAACTTCTGAAACCAGTGCTTCTCCAAGTGTGGCCCTTAGACCATCCACAAACTGTCACCAGTCCCCAACAACAAAAACACAGAAATTGAGAGGAAACATTTAAACATTCTTAAAGCAATTTTATACTGTTGTAGTAACCGAGTGGTGATCACCAGACTTACCAGAGTTTAGGTCAGTTAGGGATAACCAAATATGTGTGATGCCTCACATCTGATGTGAGTTGTGCCTCACATTATGCACAATACTAGTCTGTGACAAATTGGAAACAATTTTTAAAAATTGTCTTTCACTACAATAATTTAAGAAATATTACTCTGAATCACTAGAGCTGTAGTCACTAAATTTATCTTAATAAAAGAAATGCTCTAATTAACATACCAAATCAGAAATTTATCCTATGAACTCTTTCCAAAGTAGCCTGGTTAAAACACATCTCAAAAGAGGAATAATTTTTAAGCCTTCCAAAATAATAAATAGTACCTGACAAGCAAGTTTAATTTGTTCAAAAAAAAAAAAAAAAAACAAAACACATAGCTATACTTTATTAGGTCAAGTAATTCTGAAACAAACATGGAAAACAAAAACAGTTCCAAAAAATGGTTTTGCTTTTAAGGCAAACCTTTCAAGAAAACAGGCTAGCTGGGTACAGCAGCATGCACTCATAATCCCAACTTCTTGGGAGGCTGAGGCAGGAGGATCACTTTTTTTTTTTTTGTAGTTGTAGATGAACAGAATACCTTTATTTCTTTCTATGTCATGCTGAGGATGGAACCCAATGCCTCATAAGTGCAAGACAAGCACTTCACCACTGAGCTACAACCCCAGCCCCAGGAGGATCACTTGAGTCCAGGAGTTCATGACCAGCCTGGGCAACATAATGGTACCCCATCTTAACAAATCAAATAAATAAATAAATAAGAAGAAGCAGGCTATCTATACATTCTATACAAATTAAGAAGCTTTGCTTTGGAGAAGAGGAGGAAATAAATCCAATGCGATTGTTAATTGTTATTCCAGTTAAAGTTTGTTGGCTTGTCAATATAATCCCTGTAGCATTTAAAATGTATAATGAATGTATTTTATAGTACAATAAATAGAAGCTGGGCTATTCTACACTACCACCAAAAGAGATTAACTACTCAAATAACAAAAATCCTGGGTTGGGTAGTTTCACTCTAAGGATACATGGATCCACTGAAGACTAGACTCAAGCCTATGTCTCTTTACCACTGAATAATGAGATTAGTGGTGTTAGAGACTATCACCTCATTTGCCAAACTTAAGAACAAAAGAAATTGTGCAGATCCCTCTTCTGTACCCCACTTCTCTCCACCACCACCCAGCCCTATCCAGGTTCAGGTTCTTAATAGCTCCCTGCTAGGCCATTGTTTGTTATAGACAGCCCCCTGTCTTCCTGCTTATACTTTTCCCATTCTCCAATACCGGCCAGTGAGGGGGGGAGTCTAAACTGCATAAGATAGAAGTCAAGGCTCATCCTGGTTAAGCCCTATGGCTATCCTTTCAGCTTCAGTTCTACCAGTTGGACCCTCTTCTTGTCAACTATTGCATTAGCCTATTTGCCTTTTACCAAGTGCCATGCCTTTTTATTTTTCATGCCATTTTCAATCCTTTTCTATTTCTCCTGTGAGTAGCAGGATTTATAAACATCAGAATCTGTAGTATAGATTATCACCTTCAAATAAACTGGCTTCCTGACAAAAAGAAAAAGAGGAGAAAGGGAAAAGGCTCCAGTCTATCCAAACTACTTGTCCTTATAACACCTTGTACATTCTCAGGCCTCTCTTGGAATGTTATTTGCTTTGCCTCCTGGAAAACCTGTCCTTATCCACACTCTTAGTCTATCTTGTGTTGCTGCTATAACAGAACATTACAGGCTGGATAATTTATAATAAATAGAAATTAATTCCCTCATAGTTCTCTGGGCTAGGAAATCCAAGCTTAAGGGGCTTCTTGCTGCATCATCCAACAGCAGAAGGCAGAAGAGCAAGAGGGTGCCCAATTGGCCCTTTTATAACAGCACCAATCCCACCCACAAGGATGGAGTCCTCATGGCCTAATCACCCCTTCAAGGTCCCAACACTTAAGACTTGTTACAGTGGCATTTAGATTTGGAGGGGACAAACAAGCAAACCATAGTGCCCATAGACTCAATTAAGCATTGCCTTGAAAACACATTTACTTATTTCCTCCTCATTTTCTCTGTTAGGATAAAGATCATGTGTTATTGATCTTGTGGTTCTCTATTGAACAGCAGAGCAGACACCTTATGATGGGCACAGATATTTTCTAAATGAATAAAATGTATGTAGCTACCTAGAGTTTTCAAGAGTACAGAGATACTTCACAGTAAAAAATCAGCAATCGATCAACAGAATGGTACTAGCATAATAAACCGTAAGAGTACTTACCTCACTTTGTGGCTCCTGGATGACTTTATAGAGTGATGAAACTAAAGAACTCTTGTCTTTCAAATTTGTGGCATAATTTGGTAAAGATGTTTCTGGCAGTGTCTAAACAAATTTAAAAAAAAATTCACTTTATTTTTATGAAATTCCAAAATAAGCAAAAAAAAAAAAAATAGATTAGCTGTTGCCAGAAACTGGAGCAGTTGGTGGGGGCGGTGACTGGAAGTCACTAATAGGCACTGAGTTTCTTTGGGGGTATGGGAATGTCCTGAATTAGATGCTGGTGTTGGTTGCAACATTGTGGATGTACTAAAAACCATTGTATTCACCTTAAAATAGTGAATTTTATATGGTGTGGATTATATCTCAACAAATAAAATAAAAATGTATTTTATTCTCTTATCAACAGAAACATAAATTAATACCAAACCTTCATCTTTAATTACAGTTTGGGGTTAGAAATGAGAAAACAAACTGGGTTTAAAGCTATAGATATATTTTTGTAGCACTGTATAAATTATAGTTTCATTAACTATGTTGATCCTGTTTCATGTTATATAAGGATTTGATAACATTTCCACCTAAAAACCACAGATCACCTGATCCAAGTAACTACTGAGTTACATGTTGAGATTATTGAGCTGATCTACTTTCTGGATTTGGGAAGAAAATTTAAGACTTTTCAGAACTGGAGAAAAACATATCCATACCCACAGCAAACTAAAATGTCATTAAAAGTGTGGACAACCAATCACAGCTTGCCAGACCTACCCACCCACACAGGACACCAAGACCAGAGAGGAATGGAAAGAGACAAAATTCAGTAAGAAGTCATAAAACTTTGGGTAAAATAGCAATAAGGAAAAGGAAAAAAAGAAAGAAAGGGAGGGGAAACAACTCATTATAACAATGACAAAAACATATGCTTCTAGAGCATACCCCCTTCCGTAGCATTGTTATTTTTCCTCTACCAAATGACTTTTCTTCTTCAATTGATCAATCACTCAATCGATGCTTATTCAGTGGATACCATGTCTCAAGATATTCCTGTCACTCCAAGATATACACTATTTCTTACATATCTCATAACCTTGCATTTCATGATTTAACATGGATTGTGGTATGTGATATAGGTATTTGTGTGCATAAACAGGGGTAGAAAATTAAACCACCGACATTCTCATAATTAGGATACTTGATTCATTTCTACTTTATTGTGAGCTCCTTGAGGGAAAGAACACTCTTATCGTGTTTCCCATTCATGTCACTCAGCACAAAGCCCCATACTCAAATCTTTGCTGAGGGAACATATTACAAAGAAACAGAATAAGAAATAGAAGCTGTCACTGTTTACCCTTCAGATGGTTCTTTCAAAAGAAGTCATATTTCACCTTAGGATACAAAAGTGGATAGTTTTGTTTTAATCTAATGAGAGAATTTTGTTTACCAGAATGGTAAGTTAATGTGAACTATTTGGGAACCTTCCACCATTTTCTAGAGGAAGAAAATACTTTCAGTGTACTGCTTACATAAAGAAGAGATTAGGGCATTCTTCAATATTTCAAAAGCAAGTAACAAAAGATATCCAGGTAACATTTCATTTCCGTAATTTGATTAAGAGTAACTTCACACTGGGGAAATTTATATAAAAGGGAGTAATGGTCAAATATACAGCATATTTCTAATCCCTGAATAGAAACCTACAAGCCTAAATTATAAGTATAAAATAGATATAGTCTATATGAAAACATTATATAAATGCCTAATATACATACCTAGTTACATATATTTCTAGTATAATTATGTCTATAAAGTTTAAAAATAAATGAATTAAAAATACAAATATTTTAAAATTGCTATTGAATAGAAAGATTATTATAATATTATCTATACTATCTAGGCTAAAACTGAAACAGTCACTAAAAACACAAATTATAATCCTCAGTGTATGTATCAATTTAGCTTCACAGAGTACAATCTTTTCTGTGAAACAGCCAAAGGAAGAAAAAAAAAACAACTTTTTTTCCTGAAAAGTCAAGATCTGGGAAATACCTTGAACTGGGGCTACTACAGTTGAATGAGAAAGGCTATCTTAAAATTTAGTGCAAAACTATTATATGTTATTCACAATTCTGTCATTATTTCATTTTATGAATGTCTGTAAAAGCAGTGGGATATAACTGCTATGTTTACAAGGGATGCTTTGAAAAACTTAAGATCTGAAAGAAACAGATGAATATAAGTACTGTTACAAAAAACATTTAAATTTTCTGGTAGCATACTAGTTATAATGTACTGGTTTTCTTAAGTACTAGTAAGGTTTCTCATGTTTCAAATGAAGATGAAAGGTAATAATGGGAAATTATGTTGAAATTATTCTTGGCAAAATTTGAAGAAGACAGATGCTTCATACTGAAGTATCATTTGGCAGATGGTTTTTCAAAAATGTAAGGAAATAATATGGGTTGGGTGGAAGAGAATTAATGAAGATGGACAGATGGGTAAAGAACCACTAAATAAAACAACCTTGATCAACAACATCACACTTAAAACTGGATTTTGAGTAATATACTGAGATTTAGTGACTATCAGGGAAAAAAATGGAGTCTGGAAATCTGTTAGCTATTTTGAGAAAAACATAATATAATTTGCAAGGTAATATTGTATAAATGAATCTTTGGAAAGATAGAAATTAAACCATTCATGAAATCTTAAAATGAAAAATCCAAGTTTCACTTAATTGTTTATAATGAAAATACTAATAAGAGATTGGATAGCTTTTCCAAAGGAAAAAAAATGTTTCTTTCATTTTTAAGATTTTAAACAAAAGATTTGCACAAAGCAAATTGCTGTCTCTGCATTTCAGAGTCTGTTGAGTCAGGTTTTGAGGTTAGGAGTTCAAATTGACATCATGGAAGAACATAGAATTAAAATCATCTTCACAGAGCAACTACTTCAAATTTTCTGAAGACACTGAGATGTGGAGAAGTTATATGATTTTCCCAATGTCATAAAACCACCTAGTAGGAGAATTAGGATTAGATCAAAGGGTATATGACCCTAGGTCTACTTAATAAATCACAATGATTTTGGCCTTATTAATGCCATGGTTATTATTAAACAACCAAACTGAGATTTCTCTAAAAATAAGTATGTACCCTCAAAACCTTCCTTCTTAAGTATTTTAACTAAAATATGCAATTTAATAACACAAACCATTTCAAAAGACAAGTTACTCTAATTTTAAAAGTACTTTGCAGATTTGTTCCCAAGCAATTTTCTACCTTCTATTACCTCTGGTATGCTGGTTTAGCCTGACAATCTTGTTCTTTTTATCAAAACACAGAGCTGAATTCAACACACATTAACATAATTCAGAATAACACTCAAAATCATTTTCAGGAATGCCTATCAAATTAGTCAAGGAATAGGAAATATCTTTCCTTAAACTGGCTGACATAAAGACTTGAAGATAATTTAAACATTTGTGCTAACAAATTTATTGGAAACTAGGTAAATTTAATATGGAGGGTAGGGAGAAAATAAATTATATTATTTTTTATTCCAGGTGGCCTATGATTTCACTCTCTCCTCCCAATGGAAAATTTTCCTTAACTTTACATTAAATTAATTTTAAAATTTAAGAAAATATTGCTACCCAGCGTAAGAATGGCCTTAGGTTTTAGCCTAAGCAACTCCATTTTAAAACTCCAGTTTGAAACCTGCCGTCTCACCTGGCACCTATTGAGCCCTCCAGTATGGCCCTCAGGCACAAACAAGTCACTTCTCCCCACCCTGATACAAACTCAGAATGAAGTCTCTGGCAAGTTGCCCTGGATCTCCCTGATAAGAGTGAGAAAGCAAGAAAATCAGGGTGGGGACCACCAGGCCAGACGCTTTATCCTCAGGACAATGACTGAGAAATCTGGTAGCAGCTGATAGGGATTGAAAGGGTGGTCAGAAGCCCTGAAATTTCGTATAAATGATGGAGCAAATGAACAGACATTCAGACAGCTGAAGCTGATGCCCTCACGCTGGAGAGCCTGATGAGGACCTGGACTGACATCCCAACTCTTCTCATCACTTGCCTGATCCTCTGTATCTTCCTCACCATTCTCAAACTCTACAGCCATATCTTGACCCTGGTGAGGAATGCGACTTCTCCCTAAGACCCTCTCTTCAACCAGCCATCAGCTCCACCCCAGGAGAAGCCTGCCTGTCCTGATCTGACCACCATGATCTAAGTGAGGGTGTATCTGCTGGACTTAGAGCCTAAGGCTTGAGACTTTTGATGTGACTTGAGCTTAGCATGCAGAGGGAATGTCTGTCATGAGCCTGTCATGATTAAGTGTGTTTGCAGTGCTTAGAATCAATCTAGAATTGTTTGCTGTGAATTGACTATGTCTATTGCAGTGCCTAGCATTAAGAATTGCCATTTTCTTGATTAAGAACCCATAGAGTGAAATTGTATTGAATGATTTGAATGAGTAAAGCATTGAAAAGGGCAGAAGCACATGGACATTCTTTATTTCTCCCCCTCAACTGCACAAGTCACACCTTTTGCCCATCTCGACAATCAGATAATATATGTCTTATTGATAAAACTACTACTTAGATAGTACTTTCAGCTATTCACACTTTGGCTTCTTTTAGTGGAAGATGGTATTTAGAAAATAAAACCTGGTTTATTTGGTGCTACTGGGATGCCATTACTTCTAGGTCCTCTCTGAGAACAGTGCTGGGAAATATGTGTTCATATAAGTATAAACATATATATGTATCGTATATTTAGAACCCATTCCATTTTTGTAATTCCTAAGACAGAAACATAACTCCCATTATCCTCAATATATATACTTACTTTCTCAATTAACTTATTTACTCAATGTAACCAATCTACCAGTGCAACTTCTCTAGCTGGCTCTTGTACCTCTGCAACCCTTTGCCCTAACCACCCACTTCTTCAGACACTAGGGCATATCACTGCCTATACTGCTGCCCTGCCCCCCCCTTAGTCCTCCCTATTGAAGTTCCTAGGTATTTACATACCAAATCAGGAGGAGGAAAGAGAGAACAAACAGATGGGCAGGGAAGGGAAAAAGTCATAATTTTCAATTGTTTGCCTGTAGAGTTGATCTTTCCTATATGATCCACACTTTAGTAGGTCCTCTTTCTACAACCCCCATCACAAAGAATGGATAAATGGCTATTTGTTTTTGCAAGCTTGATTTCACTATTATAAATATAAGTATGCCCTAGAAGAAATGGTACTCAACTGTCAAACTTGACAATTTCCATTGACCTGCCCCCCCCAAAAAAGGAAAAAAAAATCATGATACTACACATCAAATCATAGTCAACACTTTTAAAGTAGAAAAGAAAAAGCTTAAAAACATCTTGAATGCTTATTACTAAGACAAAACTTAGCAGAAAAAAGCACATACAAAATTTAATCAAATTATTAAAAATTATATAAAGCACTATATACTGCACACTTTTATAACATTCTGTAACACTTCATGATGACAAGGGATCCATATAGAAGGATGCTCAATTCATGACTATAAAAGCTGAGAAAGTAAAAATCTACCCAGACACTCAACAGGATTAGATAAGAGACAGATAAGGCCAGCTGCAAAATGAATAGGATACATTGCTTCTCCCAAGGTCACACTGCAATTGAAAAGTGTCACAACAACCTCCTTTTTTGAATGATTACTGAATTCTTACTCCCTGAAAATCCTTGTTGTCCAAAAGAGATTATCAAAAACTTTGTTATTTAAACATATGTCAGTAACAATGAAACATCCCACTCTTGTCTGGAGGACATAAGTCACTTTGACACAGAGAATCAACCTTGATTTCCAATGCAGGTGCAGAGCTTCAGATAAAGGGTTTCTGAATACAACAGTCCAAATCCACGTTACTGTTGTAGTTTTCTAGACTGCAAGATCCTGGATCCACTTTGAAGTCCACACCAATGTGCCCATTACAAACAGCTCTGCTTTGTTTTGAGTTTATCAAAATACAGACAGCTTTATTTAAATATCACCTATATTCTACCCTCCCTTTTATACTGTTTATCTTTTCCTTTATTTGAGGAAATGTCCTTTCTTGTGCAATCTCCCTCACTGCAACAAGTCAATAAACCTGATAATGTCAGACTATAAGTTTCTCCCTAAGGTTTTGGAAGTGATGGGTTGAACAAAATCAAAGTGACAATTTCAGCCCAAACCTTTTGCTTCTGTGGTTTATGATCATGAAGCTCACACAATTTTGGTGTTGTATAAGGATAGAAAAAAGGAATTAGCTGGTTTAGGGAACACAATTTTAGTTGTGATTAAAAAGAATTCATGAGACAAGCAAACATGAGATTTATGTCCTTCACCAACTAATAAAGATTATATACTTCTTAAATAACCACTGGGTTAGCCAACTAGAGAAAGATCCATTGGTAGAAAGCTGGGCAAGTACTTTCCCATCTTCTCCCCATTGTTGATCATGCCTGGTGCCACTGCTCTCCCCTGTGACTGGGAGAAACATTTTGACAATGAATCATTGATGGTCACTGGAGAGTCACATCAACATTCATAACCATTCTTAGTGGAGCTGCTGTGAAGGGAGGAAATACGCAAGCAAATCAATGGATAAACTCTGCATCACCACTCAGGAGAAAACAGAAATTAATTTTCTAGAAAAAAGATTACCATGTGTAAATAGTTCTCTATTAAGATATTATTAACATGCTTGTCCCTCAGCTATTTATCTTTTCAGTCATATACAATTTAAAAAGTCACTGAAAACTTCTCTGGAATATAATTTTTAGATTAACAGTAAATATTACCTTAAACTCTGACAACCATTCCTCCACAACCCCTTTCTCTGAAGTAAACATCTTTCCACATCTGTTCCAAACCTTCAACCTGAAAATCAACATAGAAAAATGTTAAAATTTGAATATTTTTTATTCAGATTACTATGCATAGAGGTAATCCTGTAATGTTAAGGCCATTTGTGAAATTAAAATCATTCAAACATAAATTACTACATTCATTTCAAAACCAATGTGCATAAACAAGACTTAAAATGCAAGTATTTTGACAAAAGTATAAATATCATAACATGATGAAATTGGCTGTGCAATTGATTCAGCTTTCAGGAATGCCAGCTGCAAAACATACTGAAATTTTTTCTCTAGTTTCCATTAAATAATTTCAAAAAAGATCATTTGTCTTAAAATTGTGGAAAATATTTCAAAACTGTGAAAAATTAAGAATACACCCAAGATTGAATCTATAGAAAGAATTAAAGTAATTTAATTTGCTTATTTTTCAGTTCTTCACAGCAGCAACTACCTAGACAAGACATTCAGTGCCTTAATACCTTAATATTCATTAAAAAAAGTGACAATATCCAAAATACTAACCCTATTCAACAGTACTTATTCAGAAGATTGGCTTTACATAAGTAAGAAGGGAAAACAACAACAAGCAAGCTAAAGGAAATGTGTAATTTTTTTCTGGGGGGGGCGGGGTGGTAACCAGGGATTGATCCCAAGGGTTCTTAACCACTGAGCCACAACATTCCCCCAAACCTTTATATTTTTTATTTTGAGAGATGGTTGTCAAGGCTGGCTTTCAATCTGATGATCCTCCTGCCTCAGCCTCCTAAGATATTGGGGTTTTAAGCATGTGCTGCCATGCTCTGAATAATATTTTTATTTCAAGCAAAATTTTTGTTAAAAGTACAATCTATTTTCCTTCAACCATCTATCTGTATGGAAGTATACTTAGAAACTGTTTCCTAAGGGAAAACTTTAGCTCTGTCTAAACTTCCTGACCCCTTGACTCTGCACAAATACTGGAGTAGCTTTCTTCACTTTCATCAATGTTACAATGTAGCAGAACCTGAGGCAGAACTGCCAAAAACTGAATCCTGATTGTTCTATTGCTTATTTGTAGGATAAACTTTGGGCAGGATATTTGACTAACTTTTCATCAGTGAAAAAGTAATAACCATAGAACCCATTTTCAAGGGATTACTGTGAGGATTAAATTTTAAAATGAAGATAAAAGCACTTATTACAGGGCCTGGCAATAGAGTATTATTACAGGCAGTATTATTATTAAAGAACATTACAAACTCACATAATCTTTGCTACGCTGCTCATCAAAGTATACGGAGCTATCTTAATGAAAAACAGAGATTCTTGCAGATGAATATACTCTATTCATTCATTCATGATGACTTGAGTTTTATGTATCTCATTTTTTAAAATAAAAAATAGCTCATTTTTCCTTCAATAGAGTCATACTAACAGAAAAATCACATATTTAATTACATTATTGATTTGTCAGAACTGTATGGACAAAGTTGGCTTTGGAATGTTATCCTAAATGTTACCAAAAGCATGCTAGATCACATTATCTCTCTTAAAAGCCAACAAAGGACAAAATTCACATCCTCAGTTTTCAGTACAGGAAAACTCTCCTTTAAAATAACTGGGCTGTTTTGTATTATGAGTATTTTGAATCTCATAGCTGATTAGCTTTGCTCTAATTCTAACAAAATTGGGAGCCAAAGTTTCTGCCCTAACTTTGTTCACATAAAAAGCAAGCCTAGATCAACTTTTCTATTGCCTTACTTTATATCATTACACTTGTTTTCTTTTACCCTGTATCTACTTAGTTTTACTCCTTTATGCATATTTATGAAGCAAAGTAAACATAAATACACAAAACTTTTCCTTTATATACTCTATTGTTTAATTAGGATTAAAAAGTCATCACAAACAGTATACCATGTCAAGTTACAAAGAATGCGGCATGTATTTTCCAAAAAAGTTCCAAATAACTTTCTAGTTAAAATTAAGGCAAGGGCTGGGTTGTGGCTCAGGGCTGGGGCTGAGGCTCAGCAATAAAGCACTCGCCTAGCATGTGTGAGGCCTTGGGTTCAATCCTCCGCACCACATAAAAATAAATAAATAAAATAAAGGTATTGTGTCCAACTACAACTAAAAAATAATTTTTTAAAAAAATTAAGGGTAATTTTTAAAAGAATCAGTAGGAATATGCAAAGTTGCCAAGTAAGGCATCTTTGTTCAACAGTGATGGAGCTATACTTCTAGATAGTAAGGCTTACTATGAAACTTACCAAAACTATACTAAAATTATAAAATGATATTGTCATAAGGGTAGAAAAACTAACAAGGAATAGAACAGAAACAGACCTGCACATACATGGTCACCTGATTTATGGCAAAAGTGACACTGAATTCTTCAAGGAAAAGACTGTCTTCTATAATAAACAGGACCAGGCCAACATGAGGAGGGAAAAGAGAACTATGATCCCCTGGCTCATACCATATACAAAAAACAGTTCCAGTGGAATCATCTGATTATGAATGGTAAAACATAAAGTTTTCAAAAGAAAACATTAAGAGAGTAATTTCATAACCTTAATGTAGGGAAAGATTTCTTAAACAAGAGGCACAAAAGCACTAATCATGGGGGTGAGAGAATAAATTGAATTTCATTAACAGTAAAAAGCTCTATTCATCAAAAGGTACTGCTACAGGAATGAAAAGGCAAAGTCACGGAATGGGAAGAATTACATTCATATATAGATGATAAAAGTCTTATATCCAGAACAAATGAAGAACTCTTATAAATTAAAGGCAGACAACCCAATAGGAAAAACAAGATCATCCCTTAACCAAGTGGAAATTTGACACAGGAATGATGCTCAACTTTGTTAGTCATCAGGAAAGTGTCAACTGAAATGTAGAATGAAATATACTGCACGCACACTAGTGCACATACACACACACACACACACACACACTCCAAAGTATGGCTGAATGAAAGATAATACCAAGTATTGTAAAGTTGGGAGCAATCATAATATTCACATAGAACTAGTGTGAATATAAGCTGGTATGATATCTTGAAAGACTCTTTAGCAATGTATATCCTCTAAACTTGAACACATGCACATTCTATGCACTCAACAATTTCATCCATAAAAATTATACCCAATAGAAACATGGACATATACATATGTTCAGGAATGTTCATCAGAACAGCAATTTTTCAAATAGCCCAAACTAGGAACAAATGTCCATCAAAAGTAGAATGGATAAAGTTTGGTATAGCACACAGAGTATTTCACACAACAAAATATATCTCTATGAATAAATAAATTAAAACTACAACCATGCCATGATATTGGGCAAAAGAAGGCAGATAAAAGAGTACATACTCTATAATTCCATTATATGAACTTCAAGAAACAGGTAAAATTAATTAAGTTAGAAGTTGGGGGAGTGGTTGCTCTTGAGGTTATGGAAACATTGTGTTTCATCATCTAGGAGCTGGTTACACAGGTGTGTGCATTTGATGAAAATTTACCAAGACTAACACTTATGATCTGTGCATTTTTCTACATGAATATTATACTTTAGTAACAACAGTCAGCCCCAGACATCTTATTTTCCATCTGAGATCAAATGGGAGAGCTCCTTGTATAACTGAACTCACATGAATATTCACTTGGTTAGTATTGATGAGCTCAGGGGAAAAAAAAAAAAAAGAAAGAAACCTGTCCTTCCCTGTATCTCTTTGTCTCTTTTTGCAGAACTCAAAAAGGAGTTAGGGAAATGACTTCCAAACAGAAACTTTTGGTCTTACCATTCCTCTCCACCTTAGGTCCAATGGGACTAAAGTCATTATTCCCTTCATCCTTGTTGGTATCAGCACCACAAAAAGCTACAAACTCCCAGGCTATCCTTATCTCCTATACACAAATCTTCATAACTCTTTGCACATCCTCTACCTATCCTAATCCTATCTCCTATCCTACCTATCCTAATTCTGAAGAAGAAATCCCTCTACTGTACCCTCTGCAACTGACCAGCAGACACTGCTTTCCCTGCATGCAAATTTCTCAAAGTGACTCCTTTTCCTCACACTGCCCTGGAAGAAATCACTGGGCCTGAAGGTAAAGCAGGTATCCTCCTTCCTCCATGTTATCACTCCAGGTCATTTTCCTTCTCTCCCACTGAACCATCTAACCAACACTACATCGAAATGGGTAGTTTTCAACCCACACCCATGCTCTGCCCTCTTCCATCCCTCCCTCCATTTCCAGATGAGCTGAGCTCCGGGCTCACTATCACCCTGTCAAACCACTCCTACTTAAATTCTTGGTGATTTTTTTCCTCACCCCCATGATTTTTAACTACTCCAGCAATATTGTCTTCCTCCTTGTCTGAACTACTTAACTTTATGATCATTGAGCTGTTCTCAAACATGGTCATGGGCACTTTATGCTCTTAAATGTCAATGTAACCTTAACAAACACCTAATGGTCAAAATAAAACAAAAGTATAGTCCTGATATATAACACCTAATGGTCAAAATAAAACAAAAGTGTAGTCCTTATATATAACTCAAAGTATAAAATAAATATATACAAGACCCCACTAATTGTTATGGTTTGGATATGAGGGATCTCCCAAAAGCTCACGTGTGAAATAATGTAAGAAGTTTCAGAGGAGAAACGATTGGATTATAAGACTTTAACCCAATCAGTGAATTAATCGCTGATGGGATTAACAGAGTGGTAACTAGATGCAGGTGGGGTGTGACTGGAGGAAGTGTGGCTATGGGGTATATATTTTGTTTCTGGAGCTAGAGTCTCTCTAGGCTTTTTTTTTTTTTTTTTTTTTTTTTTTTTTTTT
>NW_026000153.1:432570-435956 GCF_001458135.2 Marmota marmota marmota
TTTTTTTTTTTTTTTTTTTTTTTTTTTTTTTTAGAGAGAGAGAATTTTAATATTTATTTTTTAGTTTTTTTGGCGGACACATCTTTGTTTGTATGTGGTGCTGAGGATCGAACCCAGGCCGCTCGCATGCCAGGCAAGTGCGCTACCGCTTGAGCCACACCCCCAGCCCCTCTAGGATTCTTAACCACCATAATGTGACCCGCTTCCCTCTGCCACACACTCTGCCATGATGTTCAGCTTCACCTCAAGCCCTGAGGAATGGAGCTGGCCTTCTCTGGACTAAGACCTCTGAAATCATGAGCCTTCAAATAAACTTTTCCTCCCCTACGGTTGTGCTGATCAGATCCTTTAGTCAGAACAGTGAAAAAGCTCAATAAAACACTGATATAAATCAATTATTAAATAAATAAGAGATAAACCCTTCTTTCAAAAAAAGTCCCAATAACAAATGTAGACCCTTTCCCCTCCAGGAGAAAGAGCTTAGTACCTGTCTCGCCTCTAAGGGTAGGCTGGAAACAGTGATTCACTTCTAAAGAAAAGAGTATGGAAAGGGTGAAATGATAACAGTATAGTGGAGAACACTGGGTTGACCATGGTTAACATCAGCTATGATGCCAAGTGAATATCATGTATGATTTGATGTGATGAGAAGGGCACCTTGCTCTGTGATAGTCTTTCTAAAACTCCATAAACCCAATATAACTATGTGACAGACACTAGAGGAAACTCATTATGAAGAATATTCTACAAAATAACTGACCAGAGCTCCTCAAAACTGAGGTCATGAAAAACAAGAAAGAATGAGAAACTAAAAACTAAAATGAGACCAAAAGAGACTAATGATGAAACTAAATGCAATATGGTATCTTAGATTAGATTCTGGCCAAAAAAAAAAAAAAAAAAGGATAATGATGAACACAATGGTGAGATACTAATAAAGCCTAGAATTTAGTTAAAAGCCACGTAATAGAAGGACAATGTACATTGGTAATGTAAGATGACAACATTGTGGGACAAAAAGAGGTATAGGGTATAAAGATATTCTCCTTGCAGCTTTTCTATAATTCTAGTTATTTGAAATAAAATAAAAATTATTGAAATCCCCAAAATACTTTTTACATATGTAGGTTAATAGCTATTGATATTTACTGTGTCATAAATTATAAGAATTAAAAATTTCAAATGACAACATACAATTTTAAATTACCAAGTTAAGCCAGCTCCTGGAGGATGTTATGCTAAGTGAAAGGAGCCAGGCACTGAAAGATAAATACTGCATGATCTCATTTATATATGGAGTCTAAAAAGGTCAACTCTGAGCAGTAGAAACTAAGAGTAGAATGGTTTCCAGGGATTGAGGGTAGAGGAGATATGTTAGCCAAGGGGTACCAAGTTTAAGCTAGACAGGATAAATAGTTCTAGAAATCTAATATATGTGAAAATTTGCCAAAAGACAAAATCTTTACATGTGTGTGTGTGTGTGTGTGTGTATACACACATACATAAATATATATACATAATTTTTTTTTAGTTGTCAATGGACCTTTATTTATTTGTATGTGGTGCTGAGAATCTAACCCAGTGCCTCACACATGATAGGTAAGTGCTCTACCACTGGGCCATAATCCCAGTCCAAAAGACTAAACCTTAAAAGCTCTCCCACCCCACCCCCCACAAAAAATAAGTATCTTAGGAGATGGATAATTAGATTTATTTAATCATTGAACAATGTATACTCATATTAAAATATTACATTGCATACCATAAATATGTGCCAATTTTATTTGTTAATTATACTTTAATAAAACTAATACCCCTCCCCCAAATCTGCATAAGGTAAAACTTTTTAAATTCTTTCAGGTGACAAGTTTCTTTTAACTTCATGAAAATGAAAATATCTTAAAAAGAAGATAAAGCATATAAATATTAAAAATGGTATTTAAAAATTATTCATTTTGTGAAAAAGAGGATTATGTGGATAGGTAAGTATTAAAGAAATAGAAGATAAAAAAGTCAACACTGTTTGTTTGTTGACTGATACTTTTCTTTGTCCTCACCACACTGTATTTAAAAAAAAAAAAAAACTTTCCATTTGCCCTGGGCTCCAAAATGAGTAACAGTTATAACTACAGGCATCACTAAAAACTAGGTAGAACAAAAAATAAAGTGACTATAAAATAGAAACAATGATTTAAAAACTGTTTCTCTCTACCAGCAGGCAGCAAGAGTCTTTCTACAGCTACTAACCCAGCCCTATATTTTATACCTAATATGTAACTTATTAACATTATGGCAAAGCCTTGATTATATAACTCTGTTGGTTGTATAAACCTAAATAGATACATCAAGTAATATTCAAAAGATATTCTCACATCTTTAAAAAACATATATATATATTCTTCTCTAAGGTAAAAGGAATAAAATTTAAAAAGAATCTTCCTGCTGTATAGCAAAACTTCCTATTTTTCTCAAATATGTTCAAGAGAAGAATATTTAAAATTGTATTAGAAAGTTTACTGAGGTTGTATGCAGTACTTCACAAGCAGAATTAATCTGTACAAAATTAATTTTTATATGTAATATATAATAAAACCATTTTAATCAAATATCTTATTCTTCAATTTTTGTACTATATTCTTAAATCTTAACTCTAATAATGACTACCAGATTTCATCTTCCAGTGTTGTCATCAGAGACACAAAACATTAAATTGTTTTACTATTACCCAATTGAGGAAAAAATACAAAAAGAAAAATCTGAACTGTAAACTAGAAATTTCCTAATTTCTACTATTATTTTACATTATCTTCTTTATTGTGTGATATTAACTATAAACTACAACAACAAAAAATTGTATCCATTTGCCTTGTGTATTATGAAAATCAACCTTCTATAAATTTAGAATAACCAAATTTCTATACACAGATTATGACATATCACGAAGTTTAAAATTTCTGTCCTATGCAATAAAGCCATTGAAGTGTTTAAATTAAGTGCTGTCAGATTAATAAAATTCTCAGGTGAAGTTCAGGAAAACAGAAGAGAAAGAAATGTCCAAATTATGTTACAGAACAATATTGATACCATCTTAGGTATTTGTTGTTGTAGTTGTTGTTGTTTAGAAACAGACAGATCAACTAAAGAGTCCTATGAAGAAGCAGGAATTCATGAAGGAACAAGGAATCTGTGCTATTTCTTGAAATGAGGGGTTGTTGAATGCCTCATGGCAGGCCTGTGCCCTTGAGCAAATAAAGCTTCTGCTCAAGGCACAGGGAGATGCAATATAATTTACAGGGCTAGTAAGAGAGGTGTAGGGAGTCTTTCCCAAAGCCCATTGCATAGGTCTTTTCTCCTCTGAATAAAAAAAAAAAAAAAAAAAAAAAAAA